>NW_022261984.1:10615733-10625733 GCF_002021735.2 Oncorhynchus kisutch | reverse complement strand
CCCAGCCATCCCTATGAGAGATCTAAAATACTCTGTCAAGTGTGAAGTGTGTGAAATCCTCTAAAACTAGGCAATATATCTCACTCTCCGCATCCCAGATAGCACCCTATTCCCTATATAGTGCACAGGAAATAGTGCATTACACTCTTAGAAAGAAAGGTACTAAGTAGAAGCGTATTGGGTGCTGGGTCGGGTTCTGCATTAGAGCCCCCTGTATATGGTTATACTCAGAATCCTCTTTGAAGGGTTCTACAGAGAACTGTTTTATCTTTGAAGGGTTCTACTGAGAACCGTCTTATCTTTGAAGAGTTCTACTGAGAACCATTTTATCTTTGAAGGGTTCTACTGAGAACCGTCTTATCTTTGAAGAGTTCTACTGAGAACCATTTTATCTTTGAAGGGTTCTACTGAGAACCGTCTTATCTTTGAAGAGTTCTACTGAGAACCATTTTTATCTTTGAAGGGTTCTACTACAGAGAACCATTTTATCGTTGAAGGGTTCTACTGAGAACCGTCTTATCTTTGAAGGGTTCTACTGAGAACCATTTTTATCTTTGAAGGGTTCTACTACAGAGAACCATTTTATCGTTGAAGGGTTCTACTACAGAGAACCATTTTATCATTGAAGGGTTCTACTGAGAACCATTTTTTATCTTTGAAGGGTTCTACTGAGAACCATTTTTATCTTTGAAGGGTTCTTCCTAGAACCCTCTGAACATTTCCACCAGCTTTATTATCGTTTAACATGTCATTATCTATGACAATGCATTGCGTAATATATCATAAGGCCTTTATTTTGTGGCCCTAGTTATATCGTAACACAGTGGTGTTAGGGAACTCCTCGTTTACAGGCCACATCAGACCTGCACTCAATTTACGCTGGTTTGCAAAGTGATGTTTAATTCCTATTGGAATCCAGCCAGAGTTAGAACATCTAACAAGTGGATGTTTTTATGTTTTTATCACCCACAACCTCCGTTCAGAATGACTGCCAGGGTTAGGAAGAGATACTGAGACGACCTCAGTCGTCTAAACTGGAAGAACCAACTCAGTAACTGGTGCAATAAGTCCACCTACTAACAGATTGGATTCGTTTAGAAAAAATGTATGCTATTTATCTTTGTGTAGCATAAATCAGCCAATCAATGTCTTCAGAAAGTATTAATACCACTTGACTTATTCCACATTTTGTTGTGTTACAGCCTGAATTCAAACATTGATTAAATATATATTTTTTGTTACCCATCTACACACAATAACCCATAACGACAAAGTAAAAACATGTTTTTAGATTTTTTTTACAAATGTACTGAAAATTAAATACAAATATCTCATTTACATAAATATTCACACCCCTGAGACACAACACTTTGGTGGTGATTACAGTTTTGAGTCGTCTTGGGTATGTCTATATCAGCTTTGTTCATCTGGATTTAGGGATTTTCTCCCAATCTTCCTTTCAGATTTTCTCAAGCTCTGTTGTTAGATGGGGAGCCGCGGTGAACAGCAATCTTCAAGTCTTTCCACATATTTTCAATGGGATTCAAGTCTGGGCTTTGGCTGAGCCACTCAAGGACCTTCACATTATTGTTCTGCTCCAGTGATGCTGTGGCTGTATGCTTGGTGGTCATTGTCCTGTTGGAATGCACATCTTCACCCCCAACCTGTCGTTTGCCCTCAGAAAACCAGGCACAGGTCATCACCCTTATAACCCCATCCTACCATGAAGCCTGTGCCGCTGAAAAACATCCCCATAACATGATGCTGCCGCCACCACCATGCTTCACGGTGGGGATGGTGTTATAAGGGTGATGACCTGCAGACATAGCGCTTTCCATTCAGGCCAACGAGTAACATTTTTGTCTCATTAGACCACAGAATATTTTGTTCAGGTTATCATCAAGGATTTGCCTGTATTTGGCTCCATTCGTTGTTCCCTCTATCCTTACCAGTCCCTGCCACTGAACAGGATCCCCATAACATGATGCTGCCGCCACCACCATGCTTCACGGTGGGGATGGTGTTATAAGGGTGATGACCTGTGCCTGGTTTTCTGCGGACATAGCGCTTTGCATTTCAGGCCAAAGATTGTTTCTTTCTTTCTAAATCAGGTCCAAAACAATCAAGTTGTAGTGGATGATCAAAGGATTTGAGATGCACCTGAGCCCATAACAAAGTGGTGTGAATACTTATGTAAATGACATATTTCTGAATTTAATTTTCATAAAATTTGCACCAAATTACAAAAAAAATACATGTTTTCGCTTTTGTTATTATGCGGTATTGTGTGTAGATGCATGAGAGAGAAAAACATATTTAATCCATTTTGAATTCAGGCTGTAACACAACAAAATGTGGAATAAATCAAGAGGTATTAATACTCTCTGAAGGCTCTGTATCTCACAGTAGACTGGAGCTATCAGCTCACTGCACAACCCGTAATGTGTGAATGAATGGGATGGCCTGCTTAACCCAGATTGGAGTTGAGGTCACAATGGTGGGGGAAGTGTTTGGTCTGGTAAAACCTCAATATGATCTAGCCTTATTACTAGGTCTGGTCATGTGATATGGTAGATGTGGTCTATGTTACTCCATTAGATAGAGGTAGATGTGGTCTATGCTACTCCATTAGATAGAGGTAGATGTGGTCTATGCTACAACCATTAGATAGAGGTAGATGTGGTCTATGCTACTCCATTAGATAGAGGTAGATGTGGTCTATGCTACTCCATTAGATAGAGGTAGAAGGGGTCTATGCTACTCCATTAGATAGAGATGGATGTGGTTTATGCTACTCCATTAGATAGAGGTAGATGTGGTCTATGCTACTCCATTAGATAGAGGTAGATGTGGTCTATGTTACTCCATTAGATAGAGGTAGATGTGGTCTATGCTACTCCATTAGATAGAGGTAGATGTGGTCTGTGCTACTCAATTAGATAGAGGTAGATGTGGTCTATGCTACTCCATTAGATAGAGGTAGATGTGGTCTATGCTACTCCATTAGATAAAGGTAGATGTAGTCTATGTTGCTCCATTAATTAGAGGTAGATGTGGTCTATGGTTTAGTAGACTGAGTGGAGCTGAATGTCTGTCACACCAGTGGAAGCTGGTGGGAGGAGCCGTAGGAGGACAGGCCCATTATAATGGCTGGAACACATCAAACATACGGAACCCACGTTTTGACTCCATTCCATCTATTCCAGTTCCATTAGTTCCATCCAGCCATAACAATGAGCCTGTCCCTCTATAGCTCCTCCCACCAGCCTCCACTGTGTCACACAGATACAGATGCACCTTTCAAACCAAGCCATTTTTTTCCCACCAACCTCAGCATCCAGAATACTTTTTTGTTTTGCCAGACTGTTCTTTCTATATGAAAGGTTTTGCCGGAGACAAAGCCTCTGCTGTTATATACTGCCAACCTACCTAGCCATGATTGTGGTAAAGTTCTGTTATGGCTTTAGTGTGAAATGCAGCCGTAACGCTGAGGCGGCGTTGGCACGGGCTACGCTCTTAATCTCCTGATGGTTGTTATGCAGTGCCTGTTACTACGATCCTCCTGGCAGTTTTAAACTTTGCGAGGCGTGGCACAGTGGTCTATGGTACTGTGTCTCCCTGCTAGAGGCGTCTCTACAGACCCTGGTTCAGCGGTCTAAGGCACTGCATCTCCCTGCTAGAGGTGTCACGACAGACCCTGGTTCAGCGGTCTAAGGTACTGTGTCTCCCTGCTAGATGTGTCTCTACAGACCCTGGTTCAGCGGTCTAAGGCACTGCATCTCCCTGCTAGAGGCGTTACTACAGACCCTGATTCAGCGGTCTAAGGCCCTGTATCTCCCTGCTAGAGGTGTCACGACAGACCCTGGTTCAGCGGTCTAATGCCCTGTATCTCCCTGCTAGAGGTGTCACGACAGACCCTGGTTCAGCGGTCTTAGGTACTGTGTCTCCCTGCTAGATGTGTCACGACAGACCCTGGTTCAGCGGTCTAATGCCCTGTATCTCCCTGCTAGAGGTGTCACGACAGACCCTGGTTCAGCGGTCTAATGCCCTGTATCTCCCTGCTAGAGGTGTCACGACAGACCCTGGTTCAGCGGTCTAAGGTACTGTGTCTCCCTGCTAGATGTGTCTCTACAGACCCTGGTTCGGCGGTCTAAGGCACTGCATCTCCCTGCTAGAGGCGTTACTACAGACCCTGATTCAGCGGTCTAAGGCCCTGTATCTCCCTGCTAGAGGTGTCACGACAGACCCTGGTTCAGCGGTCTAATGCCCTGTATCTCCCTGCTAGAGGTGTCACGACAGACCCTGGTTCAGCGGTCTTAGGTACTGTGTCTCCCTGCTAGATGTGTCACGACAGACCCTGGTTCAGCGGTCTTAGGTACTGTGTCTCCCTGCTAGAGGTGTCTCTACAGACCCTGGTTCAGCGGTCTAAGGCCCTGTATCTCCCTGCTAGAGGTGTCACGACAGACCCTGGTTCAGCGGTCTAATGCCCTGTATCTCCCTGCTAGAGGTGTCACGACAGACCCTGGTTCAGCGGTCTAAGGTACTGTGTCTCCCTGCTAGATGTGTCACTACAGACCCTGGTTCAGCGGTCTAAGGTACTGTGTCTCCCTGCTAGATGTGTCACTACAGACCCTGGTTCAGCGGTCTATGGCACTGCATCTCCCTGCTAGAGGTGTCACTACAGACCCTGGTTCAGCGGTCTAAGACACTGCATCTCCCTGCTAGAGGCGTCTCTACAGACCCTGGTTCAGCGGTCTAAGGCACTGCATCTCCCTGCTAGAGGCGTTACTACAGACCCTGGTTCAGCGGTCTAAGGCACTGCATCTCCCTGCTAGAGGCGTCTCTACAGACCCTGGTTCAGCGGTCTAAGGCCCTGTATCTCCCTGCTAGAGGCGTCTCTACAGACCCTGATCCGATTCCAGGCTGTATCACAGTGGTCTAAGGCACTGTATCTCCCTGCTAAAGGCGTCACTACAGACCCTGGTTCCATTCCAGGCTGTATCACAACCGGCTGTGATCGGGAAAGGGAAAGGGGGATACCTAGTCAGTTGTACAACTGAAATGTTTCTTGCTCATTTAACCCAACCGCTCTGAATCCGAGAGGTGCGGGAGGCCAGTCCCATAGGGCGGCTCACAATTAGCCCATCCTCAACAGGGTTAGGGTTTCCCCGGGGTAGATCATCATTGTAAAAAAACATTTGTTCTTAACTGACATGCCTAGTTAAAGGTAAAATAAAAAAAATGAAAAATTGTCACTTCACCCATCTCTTCTCCTCGCCACAATAACTGTTTTCTAATCTACAACTGGATGGATCCGTAAATAAGGACTGTGGGAATAAATATCACAGAACGATGGAAAATATTGGAATGAAGTAGGCTAATTCAATTGAAGTAATCAAATGGTTGCTTCCTGAAACTCCCAAAGTCATCCTCCATAGTGATAATACATGTGAAACAATAGTCTCTAGTTTCTACCCGGTGGTCAACTATTTCAGCACCGTTTCACGCTGCTTTGAGACAAGCGTCTTCTTGATGAATCAATGTCAGGTTTACTTTTCTTCTCCCTGAATCTCCAGTTGGATATTGGTTAGACTACAACTAGGCTGTGGAAATGTTAGCTACGTGGATATTGGTTAGACTACAACTAGGCTGTGGAAATGTTGGCTACGTTGAGGTGGGTGCTGCTCCTGATCATCTAGTCTAGGTGGGTTAGGGTTAGGGGTTAGGGGTTAGGGTTAGGGGTTAGGTGGGCGCTGCTCATGATCATCTAGTCTAGGTGGGTTAGGGGTTAGGGGTTAGGGGTTAAGGGTTAGGTGGGTGCTGCTCGTGATCATCTTGTCTAGGTGGGTTAGGGGTTAGGGGTTAAGGGTTAGGTGGGTGCTGCTTGTGATCATCTTGTCTAGGTGGGTTAGGGGTTAGGGGTTAGGTGGGTGCTGCTCATGATCATCTAGTCTAGGTGGGTTAGGGGTTAGGGGTTAGGAGTTAAGGGTTAGGTGGGTGCTGCTCGTGATCATCTTGTCTAGGTGGGTTAGGGTTAGGGGTTAGGGTTAGGGGTTAGGGGTTAGGTGGGTCCTGCTCGTGATAATCTTGTCTAGGTTGGTTAGGGTTAGGGGTTAGGGTTAGGGGTTAGGGGTTAGGTGGGTGCTGCTCGTGATCATCTTGTCTAGGTGGGTTAGGGTTAGGGGTTAGGGTTAGGGGTTAGGGTTGAGGTGGGTGCTGCTCCTGATCATCTAGTCTAGGTGGGTTAGGGTTAGGGGTTAGGTGGGTGCTGCTCCTGATCATCTAGTCTAGGTGGGTTAGGGTTAGGGGTTAGGTGGGTGCTGCTCCTGATCATCTAGTCTAGGTGGGTTAGGGTTAGGGTTAGGGGTTAGGTGGGTGCTGCTCCTGATCATCTAGTCTAGGTGGGTTAGGGTTAGGGGTTAGGGGTTAGGTGGGTGCTGCTCCTGATCATCTAGTCTAGGTGGGTTAGGGTTAGGGTTAGGGGTTAGGGTTAGGGTTAGGTGGCTCGTTGATCAACTCCGATCAGAACATTTTGACAGCATGTTATTTAGCTAGGGTTAGGGTTAGGGGTTAGGGGTTAGGGTTAGGGGTTAGGGTTAGGGGTTAGGGTTAGGGTTAGGTGGCTCGTTGATCAACACCGATCAGAACATTTTGACAGCATGTTATTTAGCTAGGGTTAGGGTTAGGGGTTAGGGGTTAGGGTTAGGGTTAGGTGGCTCGTTGATCAACTCCGATCAGAACATTTTGACAGCATGTTATTTAGCTAGGGTTAGGGTTAGGGGTTAGGGGTTAGGGTTAGGGGTTAGGGTTAGGGGTTAGGGTTAGGGTTAGGTGGCTCGTTGATCAACACCGATCAGAACATTTTGACAGCATGTTATTTAGCTTCAACAAGCTGATTATTTTGCTCTTCACTTCAGTCGCTTAGTAACCGAGACGTACTCCAGAAGGCTGGGACTTCACTGACTGGTCTGATAATCAATCATTGTGATTTTGTTTCACTGAATCTCTGTCTGTATAATCAATTAATGTGATTGTGTTTCTCCGTCTGTATTGGCTATTTGGTTAATTGTTTCCTGACTGGGCAAATACCTGGAGGTGGTACAGGTCATCTATCACTGAACATAATCATTTAGCATGCTATACTGTAGTCTAAATCAGGTGTTTATCTATCACTGATCAGAATCATTTAGCATGCTATACTGTAGTCTAAATCAAGTGTTCATCTATCACTGATCAGAATCATTTAGCATGCTATACTGTAGCATATGACTGCACACACATATGACTGTAGCATATGTCTAACCAATATCAACGTAGCTAACATTTCCACAGTCTAGTTGTAGTCTAACCAATATCAACATAGCTAACATTTCCACAGCCTAGTTGTAGTCTAACCAATATCCACGTAGCTAACATATCCACAGCCTAGTTGTAGTCTAACCAATATCAACGTAGCTAACATTTCCACAGCCTAGTTGTAGTCTAACTAATATCAACGTAGCTAACATTTCCACAGCCTAGTTGTAGTCTAACCAATATCAACGTAGCTAACATTTCCACAGCCTAGTTGTAGTCTAACCAATATCAACGTAGCTAACATTTCCACAGCCTAGTTGTAGTCTAACCAATATCAACATAGCTAACATTTCCACAGCCTAGTTGTAGTCTAACCAATATCCACGTAGCTGACATTTCCATCAGCCTAGTTGTAGTCTAACCAATATCCACGTAGCTAACATTTCCACAGCCTAGTTGTAGTCTAACCAATATCAACGTAGCTAACATTTCCACAGCCTAGTTGTAGTCTAACCAATATCCACGTAGCTAACATTTCCACAGCCTAGTTGTAGTCTAACCAATATCCACGTAGCTAACATTTCCACAGCCTAGTTGTAGTCTAACCAATATCCACGTAGCTAACATTTCCACAGCCTAGTTGTAGTCTAACCAATATCAACATAGCTAACATTTCCACAGCCTAGTTGTAGTCTAACCAATATCAACATAGCTAACATTTCCACAGCCTAGTTGTAGTCTAACCAATATCAACATAGCTAACATTTCCACAGCCTAGTTGTAGTCTAACCAATATCAACATAGCTAACATTTCCACAGCCTAGTTGTAGTCTAACCAATATCAACATAGCTAACATTTCCACAGCCTAGTTGTAGTCTAACCAATATCAACATAGCTAACATTTCCACAGCCTAGTTGTAGTCTAACCAATATCAACATAGCTAACATTTCCACAGCCTAGTTGTAGTCTAACCAATATCAACGTAGCTAACATTTCCACAGCCTAGTTGTAGTCTAACCAATATCAACGTAGCTAACATTTCCACAGCCTAGTTGTAGTCTAACCAATATCAACGTAGCTAACATTTCCACAGCCTAGTTGTAGTCTAACCAATATCAACGTAGCTAACATTTCCACAGCCTAGTTGTAGTCTAACCAAAATCCAAATGGAGATTCAGTGAGAAGAAAAGTCGCAAATATTATTTGTATTTAATTCTTGAAATAATATTTTATTATGTTCTTAGCCGACTTTATGTGTGTTGACTGTGATCAGGACAGTCTTGTATGTTTAATGAACAAAATAAAGATTTAATGTAACAGTAACGTAATTATACCCAAAATATGCCATTTGGAGAATCGATTGTATTCGTCTTATGAAGTTACTGAGGACTAAAACGAATTAATAATGGATTTATTTGTGATGGTGTGTATTCAATGGATTATTAAAACGGACGTCCACCCACACGGCCCAGGTCTCCTCCCACACGGCCCAGGTCTCCTCCCACACGGCCCAGGTCTCCTCCCACACGGCCCAGGTCTCCACCCACACGGCCCAGGTCTCCTCCCACACGGCCCAGGTCTCCACCCACACGGCCCAGGTCTCCTCCCACACGGCCCAGGTCTCCACCCACACGGCCCAGGTCTCCTCCCACACGGCCCAGGTCTCCACCCACACGGCCCAGGTCTCCTCCCACACGGCCCAGGTCTCCTCCCACACGGCCCAGGTCTCCTCCCACACGGCCCAGGTCTCCTCCCACTCGTTAACTAGCCACCACGGGGAGATAGAAAAGGCTGACCAAGAATGTGGTCCATATGGGACTGTATACATATATATATACTGTATAAATTGGGCTCTAAAAACATTGCCTGGTTTATTTTATAGGCAGCATACCATACAGTCTGTCTGTACATAATACACAGATAGACGGGCAGACGGGCAGACAGACAGACAGACAGGCAACACAGACAGACAGACAGACAGACAGACAGACAGACAGACTCAGTGTATTTATGGTGTGACTATCTTGTGTTATCTCTTGTTCAGTTCTCTTTCTTCCTCCCTACATTCTACAAACCAAGACAAAACAAAACCACTCTCCACTCCTCTCCAATTGACACACACACACACACACACACACACACACACACACACACACACACACACACACACACACACACACACACACACACACACACACACACACACACACACACACACACACACACACACACACACGTCTGCCTGCAGCTGGGTGCTTGACACACATGACTATTTCTGAGTTGAATGGGGATCAATCGACAAGGCCAGTGTGTGTGTGTGTGTGTGTGTGTGTGTGTGTGTGTGTGTGTGTGTGTGTATGCAGCTCACTGAAAGGTCTTCACAGTATTTGGTCAGAGCAGGAAATCATTCACAATGGCACCCCCCTCCCTCCTCTCTTCTCCTCCTCTGTCCCCCTCCCTCCTCTCTTCTCCTCCTCTGTCCCCCTCTCTCTTCTCCTCCTCTGTCCCCCTCTCTCTTCTCCTCCTCTGTCCCCCTCCCTCCTCTCTTCTCCTCCTCTGTCCCCCTCCCTCCTCTCTTCTCCTCCTCTGTCCCACTCCCTCCTCTCTTCTCCTCCTCTGTCCCCTCCCTCCTCTCTTCTCCTCCTCTGTCTCCCTCCCTCCTCTCTTCTCCTCCTCTGTCCCCCTCCCTCCTCCTCTGTCCC
>NW_022261984.1:10608233-10610733 GCF_002021735.2 Oncorhynchus kisutch | reverse complement strand
CTACCTGTCTCCTCTAACCACTAGGCTACCTGCCTTCTCTAACCACTAGGCTACCAGCCTCCCCTAACCACTAGGCTACCTGCCTTCTCTAACCACTAGGCTACCTGCCTCCTCTAACCACTAGGCTACCTGCCTCCTCTAACCACTAGGCTACCTGCCTCCTCTAACCACTAGGCTACCTGCCTCCTCTAACCACTAGGCTACCTGCCTCCTCTAACCACTAGGCTACCTGCCTCCTCTAACCACTAGGCTACCTGTCTCCTCTAACCACTAGACTACCTGCCTCCTCTAACCACTAGTCTATCTGCCTCCTCTAACCACTAGTCTATCTGCCTCCTCTAACCACTAGTCTATCTGCCTCCTCTAACCACTAGTCTATCTGCCTCCTCTAACCACTAGTCTATCTGCCTCCTCTAACCACTAGTCTATCTGCCTCCTCTAACCACTAGGCTACCTGCCTCCTCTAACCACTAGGCTACCTGCCTCCTCTAACCACTAGGCTACCTGCCTCCTCTAACCACTAGGCTACCTGCCTCCTCTAACCACTAGGCTATCTGCCTCCTCTAACCACTAGTCTACCTGCCTCCTCTAACCACTAGTCTATCTGCCTCCTCTAACCACTAGGCTACCTGCCTCCTCTAACCACTAGGCTACCTGCCTCCTCTAACCACTAGGCTACCTGCCTCCTCTAACCACCAGGCTACCTGCCTCCTCTAACCACTAGGCTACCTGCCTCCTCTAACCACTAGGCTATCTGCCTCCTCTAACCACTAGGCTACCTGCCTCCTCTAACCACTAGGCTACCTGCCTCCTCTAACCACCAGGCTACCTGCCTCCTCTAACCACTAGGCTACCTGCCTCCTCTAACCACTAGGCTACCTGCCTCCTCTAACCACCAGGCTACCTGCCTCCTCTAACCACCAGGCTACCTGCCTCCTCTAACCACTAGGCTACCTGCCTCCTCTAACCACTAGGCTACCTGCCTCCTCTAACCACTAGGCTACCTACCTCCTCTAACCACTAGGCTACCTGTCTCCTCTAACCACCAGGCTACCTGCCTCCTCTAACCACCAGGCTACCTGTCTCCTCTAACCACTAGGCTACCTGTCTCCTCTAACCACTAGGCTACCTGCCTCCTCTAACCACCAGGCTACCTGCCTCCTCTAACCACTAGGCTACCTGCCTCCTCTAACCACTAGGCTACCTGCCTCCTCTAACCACTAGTCTAACCTGCCTCCTCTAACCACTAGTCTATCTGCCTCCTCTAACCACTAGGCTACCTGCCTCCTCTAACCACTAGGCTACCTGCCTCCTCTAACCACTAGGCTACCTGCCTCCTCTAACCACTAGGCTACCTGTCTCCTCTAACCACTAGGCTACCTGTCTCCTCTAACCACTACTCTACCTGTCTCCTCTAACCACTAGGCTACCTGCCTTCTCTAACCACTAGGCTACCAGCCTCCCTAACCACTAGGCTACCTGCCTTCTCTAACCACTAGGCTACCTGCCTCCTCTAACCACTAGCTACCTGCCTCCTCTAACCACTAGGCTACCTGCCTCCTCTAACCACTAGGCTACCTGCCTCCTCTAACCACTAGGCTACCTGCCTCCTCTAACCACTAGGCTACCTGCCTCCTCTAACCACTAGGCTACCTTCCTCCTCTAACCACTAGACTACCTGCCTCCTCTAACCACTAGACTATCTGCCTCCTCTAACCACTAGTCTATCTGCCTCCTCTAACCACTAGTCTATCTGCCTCCTCTAAACCACTAGTCTATCTGCCTCCTCTAACCACTAGTCTATCTGCCTCCTCTAACCACTAGGCTACCTGCCTCCTCTAACCACTAGGCTACCTGCCTCCTCTAACCACTAGGGCTACCTGCCTCCTCTAACCACTAGGCTACCTGCCTCCTCTAACCACTAGGCTATCTGCCTCCTCTACCACTAGTCTACCTGCCTCCTCTAACCACTAGTCTATCTTGCCTCCTCTAACCACTAGCTACCTGCCTCCTCTAACCACTAGGCTACCTGCCTCCTCTAACCACTAGGCTACTGCCTCCCTAACCACCAGGCTACCTGCCTCCTCTAACCACTAGGCTACCTGCCTCCTCTAACCACTAGGCTATCTGCCTCCTCTAACCACTAGGCTACCTGCCTCCTCTAACCACTAGGCTACCTGCCTCCTCTAACCACCAGGCTACCTGCCTCCTCTAACCACTAGGCTACCTGCCTCCTCTAACCACTAGGCTACCTGCCTCCTCTAACCACCAGGCTACCTGCCTCCTCTAACCACCAGGCTACCTGCCTCCTCTAACCACTAGGCTACCTGCCTCCTCTAACCACTAGGCTACCTCCCTCCTCTAACCACTAGGCTACCTGCCCTCCTCTAACCACTAGGCTACCTGTCTCCTCTAACCACCAGGCTACCTGCCTCCTCTAACCACCAGGCTACCTGTCTCCTCTAACCACTAGGCTACCTGTCTCCTCTAACCACTAGGC
>NW_022261984.1:10583233-10593233 GCF_002021735.2 Oncorhynchus kisutch | reverse complement strand
TGTGTGGGTGTGGGTGTGGTGTGTGGGTGTGGTGTGGTGTGTGTGGTGTGGTGGTGTGGTGTGGTGGGTGTGGTGTGTGGTGTGGTGTGGTTTGGTGTGTGTGGTGTGTGGGTGGTGTGTGGTGTGGTGTGTGGTGTGTGTGGTGTGGTGGGTGTGGTGTGTGGTGTGGTGTGGTGTGTGTGTGGTGTGGTGTGTGTGGTGTGTGGTGTGGTGTGTGCGGTGTGGTGTGTGTGGTGTGTTTGGGTGTGGTGTGGTGTGTGGGTGTGGTGTTGGGTGTGAGTGTGTGGGTGTGTGGTGTGGGTGTGGTTGGTGTGTGGGTTTGGTGTGTGGGTGTGGTGTGGTGTGTGGTGTGGTGTGGTGTGGTGTCGGTGTGGTGTGTGGGTGTGGTGTGTGGGTGTGGTGTGTGGGTGTGGTGGGTGTGGTGTGGTGTGTGGGTGTGGGTGTGGTGTGGTGTGGGTGTGGTGTGGTGTGGTGTGTGTGTGGTGTGTGGTGTGTGGGTGTGTGTGGTGTGGTGTGTGTGCCTGGGTTTAATCTGTCATGCATCAGATATGAGGAATGAGGATATTGTCACAACATTCATCAAAAGAAGCGGAGGAAAAGCAGTTCATCTTTAATATACTGAACACTAAAATACTAAACAACAGTAGGAATAACCGGAAACCGTCCTGCAAGGTGAAAACACTAAACAGAAAATAACCACCCACAACTAACAGGGTGGAAACAGGCTGCCTAAGTATGGTTCTCAATCAGAGACAACAACTACCCACAACTAACAGGGGGGAAAACAGGCTGCCTAAGTATGGTTCTCAATCAGAGACAACAACTACCCACAACTAACAGGGGGGAAAACAGGCTGCCTAAGTATGGTTCTCAATCAGAGACAACAACTACCCACAACTAACAGGGGGGGAAAACAGGCTGCCTAAGTATGGTTCTCAATCAGAGACAACAACTACCCACAACTAACAGGGGGGAAAACAGGCTGCCTAAGTATGGTTCTCAATCAGAGACAACAACTACCCACAACTAACAGGGGAAAACAGGCTGCCTAAGTATGGTTCTCAATCAGAGACAACAACTACCCACAACTAACAGGGGGGAAAACAGGCTGCCTAAGTATGGTTCTCAATCAGAGACAACAACTACCCACAACTAACAGGGGGGAAAACAGGCTGCCTAAGTATGGTTCTCAATCAGAGACAACAACTACCCACAAACTAACAGGGGGAAAACAGGCTGCCTAAGTATGGTTCTCAATCAGAGACAACAACTACCCACAACTAACAGGGTGGAAACAGGCTGCCTAAGTATGGTTCTCAATCAGAGACAACAACTACCCACAACTAACAGGGGGAAAACAGGCTGCCTAAGTATGGTTCTCAATCAGAGACAACAACTACCCACAACTAACAGGGGGAAAACAGGCTGCCTAAGTATGGTTCTCAATCAGAGACAACAACTACCCACAACTAACAGGGGGAAAACAGGCTGCCTAAGTATGGTTCTCAATCAGAGACAACAACTACCCACAACTAACAGGGTGGAAACAGGCTGCCTAAGTATGGTTCTCAATCAGAGACAACATCTACCCATAACTAACAGGGGAAAACATGATATCAACATGCAGTAATGCCCAGACCACACATTAATTGATTTGCATATAAAATAGTTAGGATATTCATTTCTAGTGCTTCAGCCCCTCAGGTGATATTGTGTAATCAGTGTGTGTGTGTGTAGTATCTCTCTCTCTCTCTCTCTCTCTTCTCTCTCTCTCTCTCTCTCTCTCTCTCTCTCTCTCTCTCTGTGTGTGTGAATGTCTATGCTTTATGTGTGTGTGTGTGTGTGTGTGTGTGTGTGTGTGTGTGTGGTGTTCTTATCTGCATCGATTCCTACCAGAACACCCTTCCTTACATAAATGTAAGGAGAACACCTTCTTTACATGAATGTAAATTCATACATATTGTTGCTCTGCAGACAATGAAGGCTTTTCTTTCTCGAGTTCTGAAACTTCAGTACTTTTTAGATACAAGAACATGAAATAAACAGTTTGGTGCTGAAGACAATGTGTTGCTTTCAGGACATCTGTCATGTGTCTCACAGATCAAGCCTGTCTAACAGCCCAGACAACCTCTTATTACAGTCCTCCCTGTCTATCAGCCCAGACAACCTCTTATTACAGTCCTGCCTGTCTATCAGCCCAGACAACCTCTTATTACAGTCCTCCCTGTCTATCAGCCCAGACAACCTCTTATTACAGTCCTCCCTGTCTATCAGCCCAGACAACCTCTTATTACAGTCCTCCCTGTCTATCAGCCCAGACAACCTCTTATTACAGTCCTCCCTGTCTATCAGCCCAGACAACCTCTTATTACAGTCCTCCCTGTCTATCAGCCCAGACAACCTATTATTACAGTCCTCCCTGTCTATCCGGCCAGACAACTTCTTATTACAGTCCTCCCTGTCTGCTCCACTGTTATTACAGTCCTCCCTGTCTGCTCCACTAACTCACTGTTATTACAGTCCTCCCTGTCAGCTCCACTAACTCACTGTTTTACAGTCCTCCCTGTCAGCTCCACTAACTCCCTGTTATTACAGCCTTCCCTGTCAGCTCCACTGTTATTACAGTCCTCCCTGTCTGCTCCACTGTTATTACAGTCCTCCCTGTCTGCTCCACTGTTATTACAGTCCCCCTGTCTGCTCCACTGTTATTACAGTCCTCCCTGTCTGCTCCACTGTTATTACAGTCCTCCCTGTCAGCTCCACTGTTATTACAGTCCTCCCTGTCTGCTCCACTGTTATTACAGTCCTCCCTGTCTGCTCCACTGTTATTACAGTCCTCCCTGTCAGCTCCACTGTTATTACAGTCCTCCCTGTCTGCTCCACTAACTCACTGTTATTACAGTCATCCCTGTCTGCTCCACTGTTATTACAGTCCTCCCTGTCAGCTCCACTGTTATTACAGTCCTCCCTGTCAGCTCCACTGTTATTACAGTCCTCCCTGTCTGCTCCACTGTTATTACAGTCCTCCCTGTCAGCTCCAATGTTATTACATTCCTCCCTGTCTGCTCCACTGTTATTACAGTCCTCCCTGTCTTCTCCACTGTTATTACAGTCCTCCCTGTCAGCTCCACTGTTATTACAGTCCTCCCTGTCTGCTCCACTGTTATTACAGTCCTCCCTGTCTGCTCCACTGTTATTACAGTCCTCCCTGTCAGCTCCACTGTTATTACAGTCCTCCCTGTCTGCTCCACTGTTATTACAGTCCTCCCTGTCTGCTCCACTGTTATTACAGTCCTCCCTGTCAGCTCCACTGTTATTACAGTCCTCCCTGTCTGCTCCACTAACTCACTGTTATTACAGTCATCCCTGTCTGCTCCACTGTTATTACAGTCCTCCCTGTCAGCTCCACTGTTATTACAGTCCTCCCTGTCAGCTCCACTGTTATTACAGTCCTCCCTGTCTGCTCCACTGTTATTACAGTCCTCCCTGTCAGCTCCACTGTTATTACATTCCTCCCTGTCTGCTCCACTGTTATTACAGTCCTCCCTGTCTACTCCACTGTTATTACAGTCCTCCCTGTCAGCTCCACTGTTATTACAGTCCTCCCTGTCTGCTCCACTGTTATTACAGTCCTCCCTGTCTACTCCACTGTTATTACAGTCCTCCCTGTCAGCTCCACTGTTATTACAGTCCTCCCTGTCTGCTCCACTGTTATTACAGTCCTCCCTGTCTACTCCACTGTTATTACAGCCCTCCCTGTCAGCTCCACTAAATCACTGTTATTACAGTCCTCCCTGTCAGCTCCACTGTTATTACAGCCCTCCCTGTCAGCTCCACTAACTCACTGTTATTACAGTCCTCCCTGTCAGCTCCACTAACTCCCTGTTATTACAATCCTCCCTGTCAGCTCCACTAACTCACTGTTTTACAGTCCTCCCTGTCAGCTCCACTAACTCACTGTTATTACAGCCCTCCCTGTCAGCTCCACTGTTATTACAGTCCTCCCTGTCAGCTCCACTAACTCCTTGCTAGCCTGGGAGTCTGGGCAGCATCATGTTAGCTCCACTAACTCTGTGCTAGCCTGGGAGTCTGGGCTGCATCATGTTAGCTCCACTAACTCCCTGCTAGCCTGGGAGTCTGGGCTGCATCATGTTAGCTCCACTAACTCTGTGCTAGCCTGGGAGTCTGGGCTACATCATGTTAGCTCCACTAACTCACTGCTAGCCTGGGAGTCTGGGCTGCATCATGTCAGCTCCACTAACTCACTGCTAGCCTGGGAGTCTGGGCTGCATCATGTTAGCTCCACTAACTCTGTGCTAGCCTGGGAGTCTGGGCTACATCATGTTAGCTCTACTAACTCACTGCTAGCCTGGGAGTCTGGGCTGCATCATGTCAGCTCCACTAACTCCGTGCTAGCCTGGGAGTCTGGGCTACATCATGTTAGCTCCACTAACTCCCTGCTAGCCTGGGAGTCTGGGCTACATCACGTTAGCTCCACTAACTCCCTGCTAGCCTGGGAGTCTGGGGCTACATCACGTTAGCTCCACTAACTCCCTGCTAGCCTGGGAGTCTGGGCTGCATCATGTTAGCTCCACTAACTCTGTGCTAGCCTGGGAGTCTGGGCTACATCACGTTAGCTCCACTAACTCCCTGCTAGCCTGGGAGTCTGGGCTACATCACGTTAGCTCCACTAACTCCCTGCTAGCCTGGGAGTCTGGGCTGCATCATGTTAGCTCCACTAACTCCCTGCTAGCCTGGGAGTCTGGGCTACATCATGTTAGCTCCACTAACTCCCTGCTAGCCTGGGAGTCTGGGCTGCATCATGTTAGCTCCACTAACTCCCTGCTAGCCTGGGAGTCTGGGCTACATCATGTTAGCTCCACTAACTCCCTGCTAGCCTGGGAGTCTGGGCTACATCACGTTAGCTCCACTAACTCCCTGCTAGCCTGGGAGTCTGGGCTACATCATGTTAGCTCCACTAACTCCCTGCTAGCCTGGGAGTCTGGGCTACATCATGTTAGCTCCACTAACTCCCTGCTAGCCTGGGAGTCTGGGCTACATCACGTTAGCTCCACTAACTCCCTGCTAGCCTGGGAGTCTGGGCTACATCACGTTAGCTCCACTAACTCCCTGCTAGTCTGGGAGTCTGGGCTACATCACGTTAGCTCCACTAACTCCCTGCTAGCCTGGGAGTCTGGGCTACATCATGTTAGATCCACTAACTCCCTGCTAGCCTGGGAGTCTGGGCTACATCACGTTAGTGGAGCTAACTCCCTGCTAGCCTGGGAGTCTGGGCTACATCACGTTAGCTCCACTAACTCCCTGCTAGCCTGGGAGTCTGGGCTACATCATGTTAGCTCCACTAACTCCCTGCTAGCCTGGGAGTCTGGGCTACATCATGTTAGCTCCACTAACTCCCTGCTAGCCTGGGAGTCTGGGCTACATCACGTTAGCTCCACTAACTCCCTGCTAGCCTGGGAGTCTGGGCTACATCACGTTAGCTCCACTAACTCCCTGCTAGCCTGGGAGTCTGGGCTACATCACGTTAGCTCCACTAACTCCCTGCTAGCCTGGGAGTCTGGGCTACATCACGTTAGCTCCACTAACTCCCTGCTAGCCTGGGAGTCTGGGCTACATCATGTTAGCTCCACTAACTCCCTGCTAGCCTGGGAGTCTGGGCTACATCATGTTAGCTCCACTAACTCCCTGATGGTATGGAGTATTGTGATGTTATAGAGTATTGTGATGGTATAGAGTATTGTGATGGTATAGAGTATTGTGATGGTATAGAGTATTGTGATGGTATGGAGTATTGTGATGTTATAGAGTATTGTGATGGTATAGAGTATTGTGATGGTATAGAGTATTGTGATGGTATAGAGTATTGTGATGGTATAGAGTATTGTGATGGTATAGAGTATTGTGATGGTATAGAGTATTGTGATGGTATAGAGTATTGTGATGGTATAGAGTATTGTGATGGTATAGAGTAGTGTGATGGTATAGAGTATTGTGATGGTATAGAGTATTGTGATGTTATAGAGTATTGTGATGGTATGGAGTATTGTGATGGTATAGAGTATTGTGATGGTATGGAGTACCGTGATGGTATGGATGATGGTATGGATTATCGTGATGGTATGGAGTATTGTGATGGTATGAAGTGTCATGATGGTATGGATGATGGTATGGAGTATTGTGATGGTATGGAGTGTCGTGATGGTATGGATGATGGTATGGAGTATTGTGATGGTATGGAGTATTGTGATGGTATGGAGTATTGTGATGGTATAGATTATTGTGATGGTATGGAGTATTGTGATGGTATGAAGTGTCGTGATGGTATGGATGATGGTATGGAGTATTGTGATGGTATGAAGTGTCATGATGGTATGGATGATGGTATGGAGTATTGTGATGGTATGGAGTGTCGTGATGGTATGGATGATGGTATGGTGTATTGTGATGGTATGGTACATTACATTATCTATACTTTACCTGTACATTACCTGCACACCACCTACACATTACATTATCTATACTTTACCTGTACATTACCTATACATTAACTACACATTACCTGCACATTACCTACACATTACCCATACATTACCTGCACATCACCTGCACATTACCTACACATTACCCATACATTACCTGCACATCACCTATACATTGCCTACACATTACCTACACATTACCTACACATTACCTACACATGCCATATGCATGACCTAACATTACCTATACATAACCTATACAATGCCTATACATTACATGTACATTACCTATACATTCATCCAAAGTTCTCTGCATCCTCCTCAACACACACACACACACACACACACACACACACACACACACACACACACACACACACACACACACACACACACACACACACACACACACACACACACTTTGTAGCACGTAATGTATGTATGCATTATCCTCCATCTCTCAGCTTGTGTAAACAGTGTAATTCTCTATGCACTACTTCCTCCACACTAAGGCTTCATCCCACATAGCATCCTATTCCTTATGCCCTATGGCCCTGGTCAAAAGTAGTGCGCTATGTAGGGAATAGGGTACCAATTGGGACGTAGTCTTGTTATGCAGTCTGAAAAGGGCTGCCTGAGTGAATATTTAATGGAGCAGATACACACTTTACTGTCCTCTGTATGGCATTAGAATGCGGAGTAGAAAGAAGTAGTTCTGATGAAAACCAGGTTGCTTTTGAATTCTTATTTTCTGTGTTCTAGAAGGCCTCTGGAATGTGATTGTCAGTGTCGGAATATTCCAGAATGGGATTGTAAGTGTTCTAAGACATCTTGGGAATGTTGGTCTATACAGAAGCATTGGAATGGGATTGTCAGTGTTCTAGTTCAGATTTAAATGTGATTCTAATTTTAAAAGTTTCATTCATCTCACACAGGGAGGATGTCATTGTGTCTTTTCACTTGTAACTGTCATCTCAGGTGGGACAGAGATGGACTGGTGAAAGCATTAGGATGAAAACCTTTCTTCCACTCATACATTCATACATACAGGGACAGAAGGAAGAGAGGAATAGCAGGGAGGAATAGAAGGAAGAGAGGAATAGAGGAATAGAAGGAATAGAGGAATAGAAGGAAGAGAGGAATAGAAGGAAGAGAGGAATAGAAGGAATAGAGGAATAGAAGGAAGAGAGGAATAGAAGGAAGAGAGGAATAGAAGGAAGAAGGAATAGAGGAATAGAGGAATAGAGAGGAATAGAAGGAAGAGAGGAATAGAAGGAAGAGAGGAATAGCAGGGAGGAATAGAAGGAAGAGAGGAATAGAAGGAAGAGAGGAATAGAAGGAAGAGAGGAATAGAAGGAAGAGAGGAATAGAGGAATAGAAGGAATAGAGGAATAGAAGGAAGATAGGAATAGAAGGAAGAGAGGAATAGAAGG
This sequence comes from Oncorhynchus kisutch, assembly GCF_002021735.2. Lineage (NCBI taxonomy): Eukaryota > Metazoa > Chordata > Actinopteri > Salmoniformes > Salmonidae > Oncorhynchus > Oncorhynchus kisutch. The sequence continues at coordinate 10,585,300 of NW_022261984.1, read as the reverse complement.
AATAGAGGAATAGAAGGAAGAGAGGAATAGAAGGAAGAGAGGAATAGAAGGAAGAGAGGAATAGAAGGAAGAGAGGAATAGCAGGGAGGAATAGAAGGGAGGAATAGAAGGAAGAGAGGAATAGAAGGAAGAGAGGAATAGAAGGGAAGAGAGGAATAGAAGGAAGAGAGGAATAGAAGGAAGAGAGGAATAGAAGGAAGAGAGGAATAGAGGGAATAGAAGGAAGAGAGGAATAGAAGGAAGAGAGGAAAGAAGGATAGAAGAGGAATAGAAGGAAGAGAGGAATAGCAGGGAGGAATAGAAGGAAGAGAGGAAAGAGAGGAAGAGAGGAAATAGAAGGAAAGAGAGAGGAATAGCAGGGAGGAATAGAAGAAGAGAGGAATAGCAGGGAAGGAATAGAAGGAAGAGAGGATAGAAGGAAGAGAGGAATAGAAGGCAATAGGAAATAGAAGGAAGAGAGGAATAGAAGGAAGAGAGGAATAGAAGGAAGAGAGGAATAGAAGGAAGAGAGGAATAGCAGGGAGGAATAGAAGGAAGAGAGGAATAGAAGGAAGAGAGGAATAGAAGGAAGAGAGGAATAGAAGGAAGAGAGGAATAGAAGGAAGAGAGGAATAGAGGAATAGAAGGAATAGAGGAATAGAAGGAAGAGAGGAATAGAAGGAATAGAGGAATAGAAGGAAGAGAGGAATAGAAGGAAGAGAGGAATAGGAGGAAGAGAGGAATAGGAGGAATAGAAGGAATAGAGGAATAGAAGGAGGAGGATAGAAGAAGAGAGGAATATAAGGAATAGAGGAATAGAAGGAAGAGAGGAATAGCAGGGAGGAATAGAAGGAAGAGAGGAATAGCAGGGAGGAATAGAAGGAAGAGAGGAATAGCAGGGAGGAATAGAAGGAAGAGAGGAATAAGAAGGAGAGAGGAATAGAAAGCGAAGCGAGGAATAGAAGGAAGAGAGGAATAGAAGGTAGAGAGGAATCAGAGGAATGAAGGAAGAGATGAATAGCCTAAGGGAAGGAATAGAAGGAAGAGAGGAAATAGCAGGGAGGAATAGAAGGAAGAGGAGGAATAGAAGGAAGAGAGGAATAGAAGAGAGGAAGAGGAGAGAGAATAGGCAGGAAGAGAGGAATACAGGAAGAGAGGATAGAAGGAAGAGAGGAATAGAAGGAAGAGAGGAATAGAAGGAAGAGAGGAATAGAAGGAAGAGAGGAATAGAAGGAAGAGATGAATATAAGGAAGGGATGAATAGAAGGAAGAGAGGAATAGGAGGAATAGAAGGAATAGAGGAATAGAAGGAATAGAGGAATAGGAGAATAGAGGAATAGAAGGAAGAGAGGAATAGAGGAATAGAGGAATAGAATGAAGAGAGGAATAGAAGGAAGAGAGGAATAGAAGAAGAGAGGAATAGAAGGAAGAGAGGAATAGAAGGAATGAATGAAACAAAGGTTAATTTAGTTTATCCATGCATTCCAGCTAGAGTCCATCTGACTGTCAGAGAGTCCCTCATTCGCTGTAAACTAGGCCATCTGGACCCTGTATATATGTGTGTGTGTGCATGTGCGTGCGTGTGTGCGTGCGTGCGCGTGTGCGTGTGTGTTCATCCGTTTTGATTAGGAGGTTGCATGGCATGCGTACTATATATGTGTGTGTGTGTCCAGTGTGTATCCAGTATTGTGTACTGAGCGTGTGTTATTCTGTATTAGTGATGGGGGAAACACCGATACAGTTACATGTTGAATTTATCAATATTTGATACCAACAATCGATTTGATAAATAATATATCGATTTGTTATAATAATATATAATATTATATAGTTTTTGCTAAGGTAGGTAGCATTAGCTAGCGCTAGTCTGTCTCTCTCTATAAGGTAGGTAGCATTAGCTAGCGCTAGTCTGTCTCTCTCTATGGTAGGTGCATTGAGCTAGCGCAGTCTGTCTCTCTCTATAAGTAGGTAGCATTAGCTAGCGCTAAGTTGGCTGTACCTGCGCGTAAAAACCATCTTCTTTTAAATATTGAGTGACTGATCAAAACTCATTTTCTTAAAGCTCTCTCTCTCCTCTCTCTCTCTCTC
>NW_022261984.1:10578653-10583133 GCF_002021735.2 Oncorhynchus kisutch | reverse complement strand
CCTGCCCTCCATCCACCACCACCTCCTCTCCCTGCCTGCCCTCCATCCACCACCACCCTCCTCTCTCCCTGCCCTCCATCCACCCCTCCTCTCTCCCTGCCCTCCATCCACCCCCCCCTCTCTCCCTGCCCTCCATCCACCACCCTCTTCTCCCTGCCCTCCATCCACCACCACCCTCTCTCCCTGCCCTCCATCCACCCCCTCCTCTCCCCTGCCCTCCATCCACCCCCCCTCCTCCCTGCCCTCCATCCACCACCACCCTCTCCCTGCCCTCCATCCACCCCCCTCTCTCCCTGCCCTCCATCACCCCCACCCTCTCTCCCTGCCCTCCATCCACCACCCCTCTTCCTGCCCTCCATCCACCACCACCCTCTCTCCCTGCCCTCCATCCACCACCAGCCTCTCTCCCTGCCTCCATCCACCACCACCCTCTCTCCCTGCCCTCCATCCACCCACCCTCTCTCCCTGCCCTCCATCCACCACCACCTCTCTCCCTGCCCTCCATCCACCACCACCCTCTCTCCCTGCCCTCCTTCTACCAACCCCCTCTCTCCCTGCCCTCCATCCACCCCCCTCTCTCCCTGCCCTCCATCCACCACCACCCTCTCTTCCTGCCCTCCATCCACCACCACCCTCTCTCCCTGCCCTCCATCCACCACCACCCTCTCTCCCTGCCCTCCTTCTACCAGCTCCCTCTCTCCCTGCCCTCCATCCACCACCACCCTCTCTCCCTGCCCTCCATCCACCCCCCTCTCTCCCTGCCCTCCATCCACCACCCCCCTCTCTCCCTGCCCTCCATCCACCACCACCCTCTCTCCCTGCCCTGCCCTCCATCCACCACCACCCTCTCTCCCTGCCCTCCATCCACCCCCTCTCTCCCTGCCCTCCATCCACCACCACCCTCTCTCCTGCCCTCCATCCACCACACCCTCTCTCCCTGCCCTCCATCCACCACCACCCTCTCCCTGCCCTCCATCCACCACCACCCTCTCTCCCTGCCCTCCATCCATCCACCACCCTCTCTCCCTGCCCTCCATCCATCCACCACCCTCTCTCCCTGCCCTCCATCCATCCACCACCCTCTCTCCCTGCCCTCCATCCATCCACCACCCTCTCTCCCTTCCTTCCCTCCATCCACCACCACCCTCTCTCCCTGCCCTCCATCCACCCCCCTCTCTCCCTGCCCTCCATCCACCACCACCCTCTCTCCCTGCCCTCCATCCACCACCCTCTCTCCCTGCCCTCCTTCTACCACCCCCCCTCTCTCCCTGCCCTCCATCCACCACCACCCTCTCTCCCTGCCCTCCATCCACCACCCTCTCTCCCTGCCCTCCATCCACCACCACCCTCTCTCCCTGCCCTCCATCCACCACCACCCTCTCTCCCTGCCCTCCATCCACCACCACCCTCTCTCCCTGCCCTCCTTCTACCACCCCCCTCTCTCCCTGCCCTCCATCCACCACCACCCTCTCTCCCTGCCCTCCATCCACCCCCCTCTCTCCCTGCCCTCCATCCACCACCCCCCTCTCTCCCTGCCCTCCATCCACCACCACCCTCTCCCCTGCCCTGCCCTCCATCCACCACCACCCTCTCTCCCTGCCCTCCATCCACCCCCTCTCTCCCTGCCCTCCATCCACCACCACCCTCTCTCCCTGCCCTCCATCCACCACCACCCTCTCTCCCTGCCCTCCATCCACCACCACCCTCTCTCCCTGCCCTCCATCCATCCACCACCCTCTCTCCCTGCCCTCCATCCATCCACCACCCTCTCTCCCTGCCCTCCATCCATCCACCACCCTCTCTCCCTGCACTCCATCCACCCCCCTCTCTCCCTGCCCTCCATCCACCACCACCCTCTCTCCCTGCCCTCCATCCACCCCCCTCTCTCTCTGCCCTCCTTCCACCACCCCCCTCTCTCCTTGCCCTTCAGCCCTCCTGCCCCCCCCCCCCCTCTCTGCCCCTCATCTTCACTCTTTCTCTGTCCTCTTCTTTTCTCTGTCTCTTCCCCTCCTCATCTTCATTCTCTCTCTGCCTCCCTCCCTCCCTCCCTCCCTCCTCATCTTCATTCTCTCTCTGCCTCCCTCCCTCCCTCCCTCCTCATCTTCATTCCCTCCCTCCCTCCCTCCCTCCCTCCCTCCCTCCCTCCTCCCTCCCTCCCTCCCTCCCTCCCCTAACCTCCCTCCCTCCCTCCCTCCCTCCCTCTCCTGCCTGCCTGCCTGCCTGCCTCCCTCCCTCCCTCCCTCCCTCCCTCCCTCCTCCTTCTGAACTCATTCCATCTCATGCTAGTGAGAAGAGGACAGACAGAGTTGATTAGACAAGAACATTAGAGCGTTCTGAGGGCGGACCGAATAAGAACGAGGGCGGATGGGGCTGGGATGAGTTGGAACCGACAAAACGTTACGCCGGTCTAGACAATGTGTGTGTGTGTGTGTGTGTGTGTGTACGAGGCTGGAAAGGCATCAAGGAGGAAATAGCAGTCCGAATGAGCTGAGGCCGAAGCTGTTTTCTGATGGAAATTCCAATCCGAATTCTAATTAGAGAGAAAGAACCAAATGAACTGAATTATCCAGACCTTCTCTGTACAGTATAACCCATATTCCATCTTAAAGGGATAGTTCTCTCTACAGACCATATTCCATCTTAAAGGTATCGTTCTCTCTATTGACCATATTCCATCTTAAGGGATAGGTCTCTCTACAGACCATATTCCATATTAAAGGGATAGTTCTCTCTATAGGGTCGAGACCATATTCCATCTTAAAGGAATAGTTCTCTCTATAGACCATATTCCATCTTAAAGGGATAGTTCTCTCTATAGACCATATTCCATCTTAAAGGGATAGTTCCCTCTATAGACCATATTCCATCTTAAAGGGATAGTTCCCTCTATAGACCATATTCCATCTTAAAGGAATAGTTCTCTCTTTAGACCATATTCCATCTTAAAGGGATAGTTCCCTCTATAGACCATATTCCATCTTAAAGGGCTAGTTCCCTCTATAGACCATATTCCATCTTAAAGGGCTAGTTCTTATTGATGTTGCTGTGCTTTAAAGGGAGTCCAGAGCTGGGCCCATATCCCACCCCATCTGTTGTGGAGGTCTGTGCTGTGTGCGCTGGGAGAAATCTACAGGCCTCAATCCCATATGAATGGGACATATTGGCACTGTCTGAAGCCATTGGTGCCATTACTTTCCCACTGATGTGGGGTTTGAGGACGACAGTTTCAAATCACATAAACAACATTAACAAATACGGATGTTTAGGGCCTGCTGCCCCTTTTAAAATATGTTACTCTCTACTCTATTCTACTCTATACTACTCTATTCTACTCTATTCTACTCTACACTACTCTACTCTATTCTACTCTACTCTATTCTACTCTATACTACTCTATTCTACTCTATTCTACTCTACACTACTCTACTCTATTCTACTCTACACTACTCTATTCTACTCTACACTACTCTACTCTACACTACTCTATTCTACTCTATATACGCCTCTATTCTACACTACACTACTCTATCTACTCTATACTACTCTATTCTACACTACACTACTCTATTCTACTCTATACTACTCTATTCTACACTACACTACTCTATTCTACTCTATACTATTCTACTCTACTCTATTCTACTCTATACTACTCTATTCTACACTACACTACTCTATTCTACACTACACTACTCTATTCTACACTACCACTACTCTATACTACTCTATTCTACACAACACTACTCTATTCTACACTACACTACTCTATTCTACACTACACTACTCTATTCTACTCTATACTACTCTATTCTACACTACACTACTCTATTCTACTCTATACTACTCTATTCTACAATACACTACTCTACACTACTCTACACTACACTACTCTATTCTATTCTACTCTACACTACTCTACTCTACTATACACTACTCTACTCTATACTACTCTATTCTACACTACATTACTCTATTCTACACTACACTACTCTATTCTACACTACACTACTCTATTCTACTCTACTCTACTCTACACTACTCTATTCTACTCTACACTACTCTATTATACTCTATATTCTACTCTACTCTACTCTATACTACTCTATTCTACACTACACTACTCTATTCTACTCTACACTACTCTACTCTACTCTATACTACTCTATTCTACTCTACACTATTCTACTCTACACTACACTACTCTACTCTATTCTACTCTATACTACTCTATTCTACTCTACACTATTCTACTCTATACTACTCTATACTACTATATTCTACTCTACACTACTCTATTCTACTCTATTCTACTCTACACTATTCTACTCTACTCTACTCTATTCTACTCTACACTATTCTACTCTATACTACTCTATTCTACTCTACACTACTCTATTCTACACTACACTACTCGACTCTACTCTACACTACTCTACTCTATTCTACTCTATACTACTGTATTCTACTCTATACTACTCTA
>NW_022261984.1:10528653-10573653 GCF_002021735.2 Oncorhynchus kisutch | reverse complement strand
CATCCACTATGGTACCCATCCACTATGGCTACCCATCCACTATGGCTCCGGCCAAACACCATGCCCACTATGGCTACCCATCCACTATGGCTCCGGCCAAACACCACGCCCACTATGGCTACCCATCCACTATGGCTCCGGCCAAACACCACGCCCACTATGGCTACCCATCCACTATGGCTCCGGCCAAACACCACGCCCACTATGGCTACCCATCCACTATGGCTCCGGCCAAACACCACGCCCACTATGGCTACCCATCCACTATGGCTCTGCCCACTAGTATTTCTTCTGGAGTCTGGATTAATTTTCCTTGTAGAACATGAACACATTCTGCCGTTCTGATTGGTTCCTGAAGCTGATGAATTATGGATAAGAGTCGATCTACACAAATAATATTTTGACGTCAGCACAAAGGACTTGTAGGATGGGAGGATCGGACTGATGCACGGAGAGATCCAGGAATTACATTCAGGACGAGGCAAGTTCATCCCAAGGAGGTGTAGGATGGGAGGATCGGACTGATGCACGGAGAGATCCAGGAATTACATTCAGGATGAGGCAAGTTCATTCTGCCGTTCTGATTGGTTCATCCCAAGGAGGTGAAGGATTTAAAACAATGGCCGTTGTCGTTAATTAACGGTTCAGACTAAACAGATCAACGTGTTGAGGTGGAGACTCAGCTGGTACTCAACACTACTGTCACCAACTAAGAAATGATTTGGCAAACACCTGTCTCTGTTGTAGCCTCTGATCTACCAGACGTTCCCAACTGGAGGGATATGGAAAGGCACAGTAATCCACCACTGAGAATACACACACACACACACACACACATGTTCGCGCACGCACACACGCACACACACACGCACACACACACACACACACATGTTCGCGCACGCACGCACAAACACACACACATGTTCGCGCACGCACACACGCACACACGCACGCGCACACACACACCCACACACACACGCACAAACACACACACACACACACACACCCACACACACACACACATGTTCGCGCACGCACAAACACACACACACACACACACACACACACACACACACACACACACACACACACACACACACACACACACACACACACACACACACACACACACACACACACACACACAGAGAGACAGTAGCCTAAGAACTGCAGCCTGGGCACATTTGAGGCTCTCAGCCCAGAGGCTAAGAAAACATGTCATCTGCTGGCCCAGTGATAAGCTCAGTGTGTGTGTGTGTGTGTGTGTGTGTGTGTGTGTGTGTGTGTGTGTGTGTGTGTGTGTGTGTGTGTGTGTGTGTGTGTGTGTGTGTGTGTGTGTGATGGGGGTTGACAGGATAGCCCAGTCCAGTCAGCACTCATTAGTAAAGGAGAGAATCCCTGAATGAGGAATGACCTCTCATTACTGGAACACACACACACACACAGACAGACAGACAGACAGACATACACAGACAGACAGACAGACAGACAGACACACACACAGGCCCATCTTATTGATCTGGTCAATGGGAAAAGGTTTCACACACACACACACACACACACACACACACACACACACACACACACACACACACACACACAGGCCCATCTTATTGATCAGGTCAATGGGAAAAGGTTTCACACACACACACACACACACACACAGGCCCATCTTATTGATCAGGTCAATGGGAAAAGGTTTCACACACACACACACACACACACACACACAGGCCCATCTTATTGATCAGGTCAATGGGAAAAGGTTTTACACACACACACACACACACACACACACACACACACACACACACACACACACACACACACACACACACACACACAGGCCCATCTTATTGATCAGGTCAATGGGAAAAGGTTTCACACACACACACACACACACACACACAGGCCCATCTTATTGATCAGGTCGATGGGAAAAGGTTTCACACACACAGGCCCATCTTATTGATCAGGTCGATGGGAAAAGGTTTCACACACACAGGCCCATCTTATTGATCAGGTCGATGGGAAAAGGTTTCACACACACAGGCCCATCTTATTGATCAGGTTGATGGGAAAAGGTTTCACACACACAGGCCCATCTTATTGATCAGGTCGATGGGAAAAGGTTTCACACACACAGGCCCATCTTATTGATCAGGTCGATGGGAAAAGGTTTCACACACACAGGCCCATCTTATTGATCAGGTCGATGGGAAAAGGTTTCACACACACAGGCCCATCTTATTGATCAGGTCGATGGGAAAAGGTTTCACACACACAGGCCCATCTTATTGATCAGGTTGATGGGAAAAGGTTTCACACACACAGGCCCATCTTATTGATCAGGTCGATGGGAAAAGGTTTCACACACACAGGCCCATCTTATTGATCAGGTTGATGGGAAAAGGTTTCACACACACAGGCCCATCTTATTGATCAGGTTGATGGGAAAAGGTTTCACACACACAGGCCCATCTTATTGATCAGGTTGATGGGAAAAGGTTTCCTTGTCACCTGAACTGTAGTGAACATCAGTTTTATGGATATTGATCTTAATTTACTGTTTATATATTTTTTTACCTCTTCAAACATTAGAATTTTCACCTGGAACTTCATTATATTGTCATGAAGTTGAAACAGAACAAAGGTAGACTAGTGGTTAGAGTGTAGAGGTGGCAGGTAGTTATGGTAGACTAGTGGTTAGAGTGTAGAGGTGGCAGGTAGTTATGTTAGACTAGTGGTTAGAGTGTAGAGGTGGCGAGGGTAGCCTAGTGGTTAGAGTGTAGAGGTGGCAGGTAGTTATGTTAGACTAGTGGTTAGAGTGTAGAGGTGGCAGGGTAGCCTAGTGGTTAGAGTGTAGAGGTGGCAGGTAGTTATGTTAGACTAGTGGTTAGAGTGTAGAGGTGGCAGGGTAGCCTAGTGGTTAGAGTGTAGAGGTGGCAGGTAGTTATGGTAGACTAGTGGTTAGAGTGTAGAGGTGGCAGGTAGACTAGTGGTTAGAGTGTAGAGGTGGCAGGTAGACTAGTGGTTAGAGTGTAGAGGTGGCAGGTAGACTAGTGGTTAGAGTGTAGAGGTGGCAGGTAGTTATGTTAGACTAGTGGTTAGAGTGTAGAGGTGGCAGGTAGTTATGGTAGACTAGTGGTTAGAGTGTAGAGGTGGCAGGTAGACTAGTGGTTAGAGTGTAGAGGTGGCAGGTAGACTAGTGGTTAGAGTGTAGAGGTGGCAGGTAGTTATGTTAGACTAGTGGTTAGAGTGTAGAGGTGGCAGGTAGTTATGGTAGACTAGTGGTTAGAGTGTAGAGGTGGCAGGTAGTTATGGTAGACTAGTGGTTAGAGTGTAGAGGTGGCAGGTAGACTAGTGGTTAGAGTGTAGAGGTGGCAGGTAGACTAGTGGTTAGAGTGTAGAGGTGGCAGGTAGTTATGGTAGACTAGTGGTTAGAGTGTAGAGGTGGCAGGTAGACTAGTGGTTAGAGTGTAGAGGTGGCAGGTAGTTATGGTAGACTAGTGGTTAGAGTGTAGAGGTGGCAGGTAGACTAGTGGTTAGAGTGTTGGACTAGTAACTGAAAGGTTGAGCTGACAAGGTAAAAATCTGTCATTCTGTCCCTGAACGAGGCAGTTTAACCCCACTGTTCCCTGGTAGGCTGTCATTGTATATAAGAATGTGTTCTTTAACTGACTTGCCTCGTTAAATAAAGATGAAATAATAAAATACTGTAATACGGCCTCCCGGGTGCCACCAGAGACTCTGGGTTCGCACCCAGGCTCTGTTGTAACCGGCCGCGACCGGGAGGTCAGTGGGGCGACACACAATCGGCCTAGCGTCATCTGGGTTAAGGAGGGGTTGACCGGTAGGGAAATCCTCGTCTCATCGCGCACCGGTGACTCCTGTGGCGGGCCGGGCGCAGTGCGCGCTAACCAACACCGAGGTGCACGGTGTTTCCTCCGACACATTGGTGCGGCTGGCTTCTGGGTTGGGATGCACACTGTGTCAAGAAGCAGTGAGGCTTGATTGGGTTGTGTTTCGGAGGACGCATGACTTCCAACCTTCGTCTCTCCCGAGCCCGGACGGGAGTTGTAGCGATGAGACAAGATAGTAGCTACTAAAACAATTGGACACCACGAAATGGGGGAGAAAAAGGGGTAAAATTAAACTATATAAAAATACTGCAATACATTCAGAAAACAACTTTTAAACATACTGCACATTAAATGCCATTAACTAATCATTTACATATCATTTACATAATGCACTTCTACTTCCTGATCTTTTAACCAATTATTCTATAACCAACAACATCAGAAGTGTGCTGCCTGTGTAATGCAGCCTGACACTGTTACTCTATGCATGACTAATGAAGTAAATACCAGACTGTATGGATTTATTGAAGCCTATAAAATCAGCTATAAAATAACGGACCGGTTTGACTTTAGTGTAAAAGCTCATCCGATGTTAATAACAGCTCATTCATCTCAGTCTCCATAATGACATGTGACAGCGTCCTGGACAGGGTTTATAAACCGTCAGTACGGAACATATGGAACTGCGGGACCTGTTTTTGGAACCACGGAACAATAGAATCATGGAGTCATAATGGAATGATTTGACTGGTGGGCTTTGGCCATATGTTGCTGAGGGCCGTGTTCCTGTTAGGATCCGTTCCAAATGGTACCCTTTATAGTGCACTACTTTGGACCAGAGCCCATATAGGGAATAGGGGGGGGGGGGGGGGGGGGGGGCAATTTGGGATGCGGACTAGGACAGCTGGTCTAAACAGCTCATGTTGCATTGAGTTAAGTAGCAATCGATCAGAACGGGTTGAGGTCATTGAGTGGTTTGACTAAAGTTGATGGGGCGAGAGAGACTGTTGTGTTTTAACTAGTTAAAGTCCATTAGCAGGATGTTGAGAGAAACTGTTGTGTTTTAACTAGTTAATGTCCATTAGCAGGATGTTGAGAGAAACTGTTGTGTTTTAACTAGTTAAAGTCCATTATCAGGATGTTGAGAGAGACTGGTGTGTTTTAACTAGTTAAAGTCCATTATCAGGATGCTGAGAGAGACTGTTGTGTTTTAACTAGTTAAAGTCCATTATCAGGATGCTGAGAGAGACTGTTGTGTTTTAACTAGTTAACTAGTTAAAGTCCATTAGCAGGATGCTGAGAGAGACTGTTGTGTTTTAACTAGTTAAAGTCCATTATCAGGATGCTGAGAGAGACTGTTGTGTTTTAACTAGTTAAAGTCCATTATCAGGATGTTGAGAGAGACTGTTGTGTTTTAACTAGTTAACTAGTTAAAGTCCATTATCAGGATGCTGAGAGAGACTGTTGTGTTTTAACTAGTTAAAGTCCATTAGCAGGATGTTGAGAGAAACTGTTGTGTTTTAACTAGTTAAAGTCCATTATCAGGATGTTGAGAGAGACTGTTGTGTTTTAACTAGTTAACTAGTTAAAGTCCATTAGCAGGATGCTGAGAGAGACTGTTGTGTTTTAACTAGTTAAAGTCCATTATCAGGATGCTGAGAGAGACTGTTGTGTTTTAACTAGTTAAAGTCCATTATCAGGATGTTGAGAGAGACTGTTGTGTTTTAACTAGTTAACTAGTTAAAGTCCATTATCAGGATGCTGAGAGAGACTGTTGTGTTTTAACTAGTTAAAGTCCATTAGCAGGATGGACTTTAACTAGTTAAAGTCCATTATCAGGATGCTGAGAGAGACTGTTGTGTTTTAACTAGTTAACTAGTTAAAGTCCATTAGCAGGATGCTGAGAGAGACTGTTGTGTTTTAACTAGTTAAAGTCCATTATCAGGATGCTGAGAGAGACTGTTGTGTTTTAACTAGTTAAAGTCCATTATCAGGATGTTGAGAGAGACTGTTGTGTTTTAAGTAGTTAACTAGTTAAAGTCCATTATCAGGATGCTGAGAGAGACTGTTGTGTTTTAACTAGTTAAAGTCCATTAGCAGGATGTTGAGAGAAACTGTTGTGTTTTAACTAGTTAAAGTCCATTATCAGGATGTTGAGAGAGACTGGTGTGTTTTAACTAGTTAAAGTCCATTATCAGGATGCTGAGAGAGACTGTTGTGTTTTAACTAGTTAAAGTCCATTATCAGGATGCTGAGAGAGACTGTTGTGTTTTAACTAGTTAACTAGTTAAAGTCCATTAGCAGGATGCTGAGAGAGACTGTTGTGTTTTAACTAGTTAAAGTCCATTATCAGGATGCTGAGAGAGACTGTTGTGTTTTAACTAGTTAAAGTCCATTATCAGGATGTTGAGAGAGACTGTTGTGTTTTAACTAGTTAACTAGTTAAAGTCCATTATCAGGATGCTGAGAGAGACTGTTGTGTTTTAACTAGTTAAAGTCCATTAGCAGGATGTTGAGAGAGACTGTTGTGTTTTAACTAGTTAAAGTCCATTAGCAGGATGTTGAGAGAGACTGTTGTGTTTTAACTAGTTAAAGTCCATTAGCAGGATGTTGAGAGAAACTGTTGTGTTTTAACTAGTTAAAGTCCATTATCAGGATGTTGAGAGAAACTGTTGTGTTTTAACTAGTTAAAGTCCATTAGCAGGATGTTGAGAGAAACTGTTGTGTTTTAACTAGTTAAAGTCCATTATCAGGATGTTGAGAGAAACTGTTGTGTTTTAACTAGTTAAAGTCCATTATCAGGATGTTGAGAGAGACTGTTGTGTTTTAACTAGTTAAAGTCCATTATCAGGATGCTGAGAGAGACTGTTGTGTTTAACTAGTTAAAGTCCATTAGCAGGATGTTGAGAGAGACTGTTGGACTGTAGTAGTGATGATTAGACTGGACTGTAGTAGTGATGTAGTGATGATTAGACTGGACTGTAGTAGTGATGTAGTGATGTGATTAGACTGGACTGTAGTAGTGATGTAGTGATATGATTAGACTGGACTGTAGTAGTGATGTAGTGATATGATTAGACTGGACTGTAGTAGTGATGTGATTAGACTGGACTGTAGTAGTGATGTGATTAGACTGGACTGTAGTAGTGATATGATTAGACTGGACTGTAGTAGTGATGTAGTGATATGATTAGACTGGACTGTAGTAGTGATGATTAGACTGGACTGTAGTAGTGATGTAGTGATGATTAGACCTGACTGTAGTAGTGATGATTAGACTGGACTGTAGTAGTGATGTAGTGATGATTAGACTGGACTGTAGTAGTGATGATTAGACTGGACTGTAGTAGTGATGTAGTGATGATTAGACTGGACTGTAGTAGTGATGTAGTGATGATTAGACTGGACTGTAGTAGTGATGATTAGACTGGACTGTAGTAGTGATGTAGTGATATGATTAGACTGGACTGTAGTAGTGATGATTAGACTGGACTGTAGTAGTGATGTAGTGATATGATTAGACTGGACTGTAGTAGTGATGATTAGACTGGACTGTAGTAGTGATGTAGTGATGATTAGACTGGACTGTAGTAGTGATGATTAGACTGGACTGTAGTAGTGATGTAGTGATGATTAGACTGGACTGTAGTAGTGATACGATTAGACTGGACTGTAGTAGTGATGTAGTGATGATTAGACTGGGCTGTAGTAGTGATGATTAGACTGGACTGTAGTAGTGATGTAGTGATGATTAGACTGGACTGTAGTAGTGATGTAGTGATGATTAGACTGGACTGTAGTAGTGATGTAGTGATGATTAGACTGGACTGTAGTAGTGATGTAGTGATGATTAGGACTGGACTGTAGTAGTGATGTAGTGATATGATTAGACTGGACTGTAGTAGTGATGTAGTGATGATTAGACTGGACTGTAGTAGTGATGATTAGACTGGACTGTAGTAGTGATGTAGTGATATGATTAGACTGGACTGTAGTAGTGATGTAGTGATGATTAGACTGGACTGTAGTAGTGATGATTAGACTGGACTGTAGTAGTGATGTAGTGATGATTAGACTGGACTGTAGTAGTGATGTAGTGATGATTAGACTGGACTGTAGTAGTGATGTAGTGATGATTAGACTGGACTGTAGTAGTGATGATTAGACTGGACTGTAGTAGTGATGATTAGACTGGACTGTAGTAGTGATGTAGTGATACGATTAGACTGGACTGTAGTAGTGATGATTAGACTGGACTGTAGTAGTGATGATTAGACTGGACTGTAGTAGTGATGATTAGACTGGACTGTAGTAGTGATTTAGTGATACGATTAGACTGGACTGTAGTAGTGATGATTAGACTGGACTGTAGTAGTGATGATTAGACTGGACTGTAGTAGTGATGATTAGACTGGACTGTAGTAGTGATGTAGTGATGATTAGACTGGACTGTAGTAGTGATGATTAGACTGGACTGTAGTAGTGATACGATTAGACTGGACTGTAGTAGTGATGATTAGACTGGACTGTAGTAGTGATTTAGTGATGATTAGACTGGACTGTAGTAGTGATGTAGTGATGATTAGACTGGACTGTAGTAGTGATGTAGTGATGATTTGACTGGACTGTAGTAGTGATGTAGTGATGATTAGACTGGACTGTAGTAGTGATGTAGTGATATGATTAGACTGAACTGTAGTAGTGATGTAGTGATATGATTAGACTGGACTGTAGTTGGGCTGTAGTGATATGATTAGACTGGACTGTAGTAGTGATGTAGTGATGATTAGACTGGACTGTAGTAGTGATGTAGTGATATGATTAGACTGGACTGTAAGTAGTGATGTAGTGATGATTAGACTGGACTGTAGTAGTGATGTAGTGATGATTAGACTGGACTGTAGTAGTGATGTAGTGATGATTAGACTGGACTGTAGTAGTGATGTAGTGATGATTAGACTGGACTGTAGTAGTGATGTAGTGATGATTAGACTGGACTGTAGTAGTGATGTAGTGATGTGATTAGACTGGACTGTAGTAGTGATGTAGTGATGTGATTAGACTGGACTGTAGTAGTGATGTAGTGATGATTAGACTGGACTGTAGTAGTGATGTAGTGATGTGATTAGACTGGACTGTAGTAGTGATGATTAGACTGGGCTGTAGTAGTGATGATTAGACTGGACTGTAGTAGTGATGATTAGACTGGACTGTAGTAGTGATGTAGTGATACGATTAGACTGGACTGTAGTAGTGATGATTAGACTGGACTGTAGTAGTGATTATTAGACTGGACTGTAGTAGTGATGATTAGACTGGACTGTAGTAGTGATGTAGTGATGATTAGACTGGACTGTAGTAGTGATGATTAGACTGGACTGTAGTAGTGATACGATTAGACTGGACTGTAGTAGTGATGATTAGACTGGACTGTAGTAGTGATTTAGTGATACGATTAGACTGGACTGTAGTAGTGATGATTAGACTGGACTGTAGTAGTGATGATTAGACTGGACTGTAGTAGTGATGTAGTGATGATTAGACTGGACTGTGGTAGTGATGATTAGACTGGACTGTAGTAGTGATACGATTAGACTGGACTGTAGTAGTGATACGATTAGACTGGACTGTAGTAGTGATGTAGTGATATGATTAGACTGGACTGTAGTAGTGATGTAGTGATACGATTAGACTGGACTGTAGTAGTGCTACGATTAGACTGGACTGTAGTAGTGATGTAGTGATGATTAGACTGGACTGTAGTAGTGATGATTAGACTGGACTGTAGTAGTGATACGATTAGACTGGACTGTAGTAGTGATGATTAGACTGGACTGTAGTAGTGATGTAGTGATGATTAGACTGGACTGTAGTAGTGATGATTAGACTGGACTGTAGTAGTGATGATTAGACTGGACTGTAGTAGTGATGATTAGACTGGACTGTAGTAGTGATTTAGTGATACGATTAGACTGGACTGTAGTAGTGATGATTAGACTGGACTGTAGTAGTGATGATTAGACTGGACTGTAGTAGTGATGATTAGACTGAACTGTAGTAGTGATGTAGTGATGATTAGACTGAACTGTAGTAGTGATGTAGTGATATGATTAGACTGGACTGTAGTAGTGATGTAGTGATGATTAGACTGGACTGTAGTAGTGATATGATTAGACTGGACTGTAGTAGTGATACGATTAGACTGGACTGTAGTAGTGATGTAGTGATATGATTAGACTGGACTGTAGTAGTGATGTAGTGATGATTAGACTGGACTGTAGTAGTGATGTAGTGATGATTAGACTGGACTGTAGTTAGTGATGTAGTGATATGATTAGACTGGACTGTAGTAGTGATGTAGTGATATGATTAGACTGGACTGTAGTAGTGATGTAGTGATACGATTAGACTGGACTGTAGTAGTGCTACGATTAGACTGGACTGTAGTAGTGATGTAGTGATGATTAGACTGGACTGTAGTAGTGATGATTAGACTGGACTGTAGTAGTGATACGATTAGACTGGACTGTAGTAGTGATGATTAGACTGGACTGTAGTAGTGATGTAGTGATGATTAGACTGGACTGTAGTAGTGATGATTAGACTGAACTGTAGTAGTGATGTAGTGATGATTAGACTGAACTGTAGTAGTGATGTAGTGATATGATTAGACTGGACTGTAGTAGTGATGTAGTGATGATTAGACTGGACTGTAGTAGTGATATGATTAGACTGGACTGTAGTAGTGATACGATTAGACTGGACTGTAGTAGTGATGTAGTGATATGATTAGACTGGACTGTAGTAGTGATGTAGTGATGATTAGACTGGACTGTAGTAGTGATGTAGTGATGATTAGACTGGACTGTAGTAGTGATGTAGTGATATGATTAGACTGGACTGTAGTAGTGATGTAGTGATATGATTAGACTGGACTGTAGTAGTGATGTAGTGATGATTAGACTGAACTGTAGTAGTGATGTAGTGATGATTAGACTGGACTGTAGTAGTGATGTAGTGATGATTAGACTGGACTGTAGTAGTGATGTAGGTGATGATTAGACTGGACTGTAGTAGTGATTTAGTGATGATTAGACTGGACTGTAGTAGTGATGTAGTGATATTATTAGACTGGAATGTAGTAGTGATGTAGTGATATGATTAGACTGGACTGTAGTAGTGATGTAGTGATACGATTAGACTGGACTGTAGTAGTGATGATTAGACTGGACTGTAGTAGTGATGATTAGACTGGACTGTAGTAGTGATGATTAGACTGGACTGTAGTAGTGATGTAGTGATGATTAGACTGGACTGTAGTAGTGATGTTAGTGATACGATTAGACTGGACTGTAGTAGTGATGATTAGACTGGGCTGTAGTAGTGATGATTAGACTGGACTGTAGTAGTGATGATTAGACTGGACTGTAGTAGTGATGATTAGACTGGACTGTAGTAGTGATGTAGTGATGATTAGACTGGACTGTAGTAGTGATGATTAGACTGGACTGTAGTAGTGATACGATTAGACTGGACTGTAGTAGTGATGATTAGACTGGACTGTAGTAGTGATGTAGTGATACGATTAGACTGGACTGTAGTAGTGATGATTAGACTGGACTGTAGTAGTGATGATTAGACTGGACTGTAGTAGTGATGTAGTGATGATTAGACTGGACTGTGGTAGTGATGATTAGACTGGACTGTAGTAGTGATGTAGTGATATGATTAGACTGGACTGTAGTAGTGATGTAGTGATACGATTAGACTGGACTGTAGTAGTGCTACGATTAGACTGGACTGTAGTAGTGATGTAGTGATGATTAGACTGGACTGTAGTAGTGATGATTAGACTGGACTGTAGTAGTGATACGATTAGACTGGACTGTAGTAGTGATGTAGTGATGTGATTAGACTGGACTGTAGTAGTGATGTAGTGATGATTAGACTGGACTGTAGTAGTGATGTAGTGATATGATTAGACTGAACTGTAGTAGTGATGTGATTAGACTGAACTGTAGTAGTGATGTAGTGATGTGATTAGACTGGACTGTAGTAGTGATGTAGTGATGATTAGACTGGACTGTAGTAGTGATGTAGTGATGATTAGACTGGACTGTAGTAGTGATGATTAGACTGGACTGTAGTAGTGATGTAGTGATGGATTAGACTGGACTGTAGTAGTGATGTAGTGATATGATTAGACTGAACTGTAGTAGTGATGTAGTGATATGATTAGACTGGACTGTAGTTGGGCTGTAGTGATATGATTAGACTGGACTGTAGTAGTGATGTAGTGATGATTAGACTGGACTGTAGTAGTGATGTAGTGATATGATTAGACTGGACTGTAGTAGTGATGTAGTGATGATTAGACTGGACTGTAGTAGTGATGTAGTGATGATTAGACTGGACTGTAGTAGTGATGTAGTGATGATTAGACTGGACTGTAGTAGTGATGTAGTGATGATTAGACTGGACTGTAGTAGTGATGTAGTGATGATTAGACTGGACTGTAGTAGTGATGTAGTGATGTGATTAGACTGGACTGTAGTAGTGATGTAGTGATGTGATTAGACTGGACTGTAGTAGTGATGTAGTGATGATTAGACTGGACTGTAGTAGTGATGTAGTGATGTGATTAGACTGGACTGTAGTAGTGATGATTAGACTGGGCTGTAGTAGTGATGATTAGACTGGACTGTAGTAGTGATGATTAGACTGGACTGTAGTAGTGATGTAGTGATACGATTAGACTGGACTGTAGTAGTGATGATTAGACTGGACTGTAGTAGTGATTATTAGACTGGACTGTAGTAGTGATGATTAGACTGGACTGTAGTAGTGATGTAGTGATGATTAGACTGGACTGTAGTAGTGATGATTAGACTGGACTGTAGTAGTGATACGATTAGACTGGACTGTAGTAGTGATGATTAGACTGGACTGTAGTAGTGATTTAGTGATACGATTAGACTGGACTGTAGTAGTGATGATTAGACTGGACTGTAGTAGTGATGATTAGACTGGACTGTAGTAGTGATGTAGTGATGATTAGACTGGACTGTGGTAGTGATGATTAGACTGGACTGTAGTAGTGATACGATTAGACTGGACTGTAGTAGTGATACGATTAGACTGGACTGTAGTAGTGATGTAGTGATATGATTAGACTGGACTGTAGTAGTGATGTAGTGATACGATTAGACTGGACTGTAGTAGTGCTACGATTAGACTGGACTGTAGTAGTGATGTAGTGATGATTAGACTGGACTGTAGTAGTGATGATTAGACTGGACTGTAGTAGTGATACGATTAGACTGGACTGTAGTAGTGATGATTAGACTGGACTGTAGTAGTGATGTAGTGATGATTAGACTGGACTGTAGTAGTGATGATTAGACTGGACTGTAGTAGTGATGATTAGACTGGACTGTAGTAGTGATGATTAGACTGGACTGTAGTAGTGATTTAGTGATACGATTAGACTGGACTGTAGTAGTGATGATTAGACTGGACTGTAGTAGTGATGATTAGACTGGACTGTAGTAGTGATGATTAGACTGAACTGTAGTAGTGATGTAGTGATGATTAGACTGAACTGTAGTAGTGATGTAGTGATATGATTAGACTGGACTGTAGTAGTGATGTAGTGATGATTAGACTGGACTGTAGTAGTGATATGATTAGACTGGATTGTAGTAGTGATACGATTAGACTGGACTGTAGTAGTGATGTAGTGATATGATTAGACTGGACTGTAGTAGTGATGTAGTGATGATTAGACTGGACTGTAGTAGTGATGTAGTGATGATTAGACTGGACTGTAGTAGTGATGTAGTGATATGATTAGACTGGACTGTAGTAGTGATGTAGTGATATGATTAGACTGGACTGTAGTAGTGATGTAGTGATACGATTAGACTGGACTGTAGTAGTGCTACGATTAGACTGGACTGTAGTAGTGATGTAGTGATGATTAGACTGGACTGTAGTAGTGATGATTAGACTGGACTGTAGTAGTGATACGATTAGACTGGACTGTAGTAGTGATGATTAGACTGGACTGTAGTAGTGATGTAGTGATGATTAGACTGGACTGTAGTAGTGATGATTAGACTGAACTGTAGTAGTGATGTAGTGATGATTAGACTGAACTGTAGTAGTGATGTAGTGATATGATTAGACTGGACTGTAGTAGTGATGTAGTGATGATTAGACTGGACTGTAGTAGTGATATGATTAGACTGGACTGTAGTAGTGATACGATTAGACTGGACTGTAGTAGTGATGTAGTGATATGATTAGACTGGACTGTAGTAGTGATGTAGTGATGATTAGACTGGACTGTAGTAGTGATGTAGTGATGATTAGACTGGACTGTAGTAGTGATGTAGTGATATGATTAGACTGGACTGTAGTAGTGATGTAGTGATATGATTAGACTGGACTGTAGTAGTGATGTAGTGATGATTAGACTGAACTGTAGTAGTGATGTAGTGATGATTAGACTGGACTGTAGTAGTGATGTAGTGATGATTAGACTGGACTGTAGTAGTGATGTAGTGATGATTAGACTGGACTGTAGTAGTGATTTAGTGATGATTAGACTGGACTGTAGTAGTGATGTAGTGATATTATTAGACTGGAATGTAGTAGTGATGTAGTGATATGATTAGACTGGACTGTAGTAGTGATGTAGTGATACGATTAGACTGGACTGTAGTAGTGATGATTAGACTGGACTGTAGTAGTGATGATTAGACTGGACTGTAGTAGTGATGATTAGACTGGACTGTAGTAGTGATGTAGTGATGATTAGACTGGACTGTAGTAGTGATGTAGTGATACGATTAGACTGGACTGTAGTAGTGATGATTAGACTGGGCTGTAGTAGTGATGATTAGACTGGACTGTAGTAGTGATGATTAGACTGGACTGTAGTAGTGATGATTAGACTGGACTGTAGTAGTGATGTAGTGATGATTAGACTGGACTGTAGTAGTGATGATTAGACTGGACTGTAGTAGTGATACGATTAGACTGGACTGTAGTAGTGATGATTAGACTGGACTGTAGTAGTGATGTAGTGATACGATTAGACTGGACTGTAGTAGTGATGATTAGACTGGACTGTAGTAGTGATGATTAGACTGGACTGTAGTAGTGATGTAGTGATGATTAGACTGGACTGTGGTAGTGATGATTAGACTGGACTGTAGTAGTGATGTAGTGATATGATTAGACTGGACTGTAGTAGTGATGTAGTGATACGATTAGACTG
The DNA here is from genome assembly GCF_002021735.2 of Oncorhynchus kisutch. NCBI lineage: Eukaryota > Metazoa > Chordata > Actinopteri > Salmoniformes > Salmonidae > Oncorhynchus > Oncorhynchus kisutch. The sequence goes on along the minus strand of NW_022261984.1, from coordinate 10,558,506 downwards.
GACTGTAGTAGTGCTACGATTAGACTGGACTGTAGTAGTGATGTAGTGATGATTAGACTGGACTGTAGTAGTGATGATTAGACTGGACTGTAGTAGTGATACGATTAGACTGGACTGTAGTAGTGATGTAGTGATGTGATTAGACTGGACTGTAGTAGTGATGTAGTGATGATTAGACTGGACTGTAGTAGTGATGTAGTGATATGATTAGACTGAACTGTAGTAGTGATGTGATTAGACTGAACTGTAGTAGTGATGTAGTGATGTGATTAGACTGGACTGTAGTAGTGATGTAGTGATGATTAGACTGGACTGTAGTAGTGATGTAGTGATGATTAGACTGGACTGTAGTAGTGATGATTAGACTGGACTGTAGTAGTGATGTAGTGATATGATTAGACTGGACTGTAGTAGTGATGATTAGACTGGACTGTAGTAGTGATGTAGTGATATGATTAGACTGGACTGTAGTAGTGATGATTAGACTGGACTGTAGTAGTGATGTAGTGATGATTAGACTGGACTGTAGTAGTGATGATTAGACTGGACTGTAGTAGTGATGTAGTGATGATTAGACTGGACTGTAGTAGTGATACGATTAGACTGGACTGTAGTAGTGATGTAGTGATGATTAGACTGGGCTGTAGTAGTGATGATTAGACTGGACTGTAGTAGTGATGTAGTGATGATTAGACTGGACTGTAGTAGTGATGTAGTGATGATTAGACTGGACTGTAGTAGTGATGTAGTGATGATTAGACTGGACTGTAGTAGTGATGTAGTGATGATTAGACTGGACTGTAGTAGTGATGTAGTGATATGATTAGACTGGACTGTAGTAGTGATGTAGTGATGATTAGACTGGACTGTAGTAGTGATGATTAGACTGGACTGTAGTAGTGATGTAGTGATATGATTAGACTGGACTGTAGTAGTGATGTAGTGATGATTAGACTGGACTGTAGTAGTGATGATTAGACTGGACTGTAGTAGTGATGTAGTGATGATTAGACTGGACTGTAGTAGTGATGTAGTGATGATTAGACTGGACTGTAGTAGTGATGTAGTGATGATTAGACTGGACTGTAGTAGTGATGATTAGACTGGACTGTAGTAGTGATGATTAGACTGGACTGTAGTAGTGATGTAGTGATACGATTAGACTGGACTGTAGTAGTGATGATTAGACTGGACTGTAGTAGTGATGATTAGACTGGACTGTAGTAGTGATGATTAGACTGGACTGTAGTAGTGATGTAGTGATGATTAGACTGGACTGTAGTAGTGATGTAGTGATACGATTAGACTGGACTGTAGTAGTGATGATTAGACTGGGCTGTAGTAGTGATGATTAGACTGGACTGTAGTAGTGATGATTAGACTGGACTGTAGTAGTGATGATTAGACTGGACTGTAGTAGTGATGTAGTGATGATTAGACTGGACTGTAGTAGTGATGATTAGACTGGACTGTAGTAGTGATACGATTAGACTGGACTGTAGTAGTGATGATTAGACTGGACTGTAGTAGTGATGTAGTGATACGATTAGACTGGACTGTAGTAGTGATGATTAGACTGGACTGTAGTAGTGATGATTAGACTGGACTGTAGTAGTGATGTAGTGATGATTAGACTGGACTGTGGTAGTGATGATTAGACTGGACTGTAGTAGTGATGTAGTGATATGATTAGACTGGACTGTAGTAGTGATGTAGTGATACGATTAGACTGGACTGTAGTAGTGCTACGATTAGACTGGACTGTAGTAGTGATGTAGTGATGATTAGACTGGACTGTAGTAGTGATGATTAGACTGGACTGTAGTAGTGATACGATTAGACTGGACTGTAGTAGTGATGTAGTGATGTGATTAGACTGGACTGTAGTAGTGATGTAGTGATGATTAGACTGGACTGTAGTAGTGATGTAGTGATATGATTAGACTGAACTGTAGTAGTGATGTGATTAGACTGAACTGTAGTAGTGATGTAGTGATGTGATTAGACTGGACTGTAGTAGTGATGTAGTGATGATTAGACTGGACTGTAGTAGTGATGTAGTGATGATTAGACTGGACTGTAGTAGTGATGATTAGACTGGACTGTAGTAGTGATGTAGTGATGATTAGACTGGACTGTAGTAGTGATGTAGTGATATGATTAGACTGAACTGTAGTAGTGATGTAGTGATATGATTAGACTGGACTGTAGTTGGGCTGTAGTGATATGATTAGACTGGACTGTAGTAGTGATGTAGTGATGATTAGACTGGACTGTAGTAGTGATGTAGTGATATGATTAGACTGGACTGTAGTAGTGATGTAGTGATGATTAGACTGGACTGTAGTAGTGATGTAGTGATGATTAGACTGGACTGTAGTAGTGATGTAGTGATGATTAGACTGGACTGTAGTAGTGATGTAGTGATGATTAGACTGGACTGTAGTAGTGATGTAGTGATGATTAGACTGGACTGTAGTAGTGATGTAGTGATGTGATTAGACTGGACTGTAGTAGTGATGTAGTGATGTGATTAGACTGGACTGTAGTAGTGATGTAGTGATGATTAGACTGGACTGTAGTAGTGATGTAGTGATGTGATTAGACTGGACTGTAGTAGTGATGATTAGACTGGGCTGTAGTAGTGATGATTAGACTGGACTGTAGTAGTGATGATTAGACTGGACTGTAGTAGTGATGTAGTGATACGATTAGACTGGACTGTAGTAGTGATGATTAGACTGGACTGTAGTAGTGATTATTAGACTGGACTGTAGTAGTGATGATTAGACTGGACTGTAGTAGTGAGTAGTGATGATAGACTGGACTGTAGTAGTGATGATTAGACTGACTGTAGTAGTGATACGATTAGACTGGACTGTAGTAGTGATGATTAGACTGGACTGTAGTAGTGATTTAGTGATACGATTAGACTGGACTGTAGTAGTGATGATTAGACTGGACTGTAGTAGTGATGATTAAGACTGGACTGTAGTAGTGATGTAGTGATGATTAGACTGGACTGTGGTAGTGATGATTAGACTGGACTGTAGTAGTGATACGATTAGACTGGACTGTAGTAGTGATACGATTAGACTGGACTGTAGTAGTGATGTAGTGATATGATTAGACTGGACTGTAGTAGTGATGTAGTGATACGATTAGACTGGACTGTAAGTAGTGCTACGATTTAGACTGGACTGGTAGTAGTGATGTAGTGATGATTAGACTGGACTGTAAGTAGTGATGATTAGACTGGACTGTAGTAGTGATACGATTAGACTGGACTGTAGTAGTTGATGATTAGACTGGACTGTAGTAGTGATGTAGTGATGATTAGACTGGACTGTAGTAGTGATGATTAGACTGGACTGTAGTAGTGATGATTAGACTGGACTGTAGTAGTGATGATTAGACTGGACTGTAGTAGTGATTTAGTGATACGATTAGACTGGACTGTAGTAGTGATGATTAGACTGGACTGTAGTAGTGATGATTAGACTGGACTGTAGTAGTGATGATTAGACTGAACTGTAGTAGTGATGTAGTGATGATTAGACTGAACTGTAGTAGTGATGTAGTGATATGATTAGACTGGACTGTAGTAGTGATGTAGTGATGATTAGACTGGACTGTAGTAGTGATATGATTAGACTGGATTGTAGTAGTGATACGATTAGACTGGACTGTAGTAGTGATGTAGTGATATGATTAGACTGGACTGTAGTAGTGATGTAGTGATGATTAGACTGGACTGTAGTAGTGATGTAGTGATGATTAGACTGGACTGTAGTAGTGATGTAGTGATATGATTAGACTGGACTGTAGTAGTGATGTAGTGATATGATTAGACTGGACTGTAGTAGTGATGTAGTGATACGATTAGACTGGACTGTAGTAGTGCTACGATTAGACTGGACTGTAGTAGTGATGTAGTGATGATTAGACTGGACTGTAGTAGTGATGATTAGACTGGACTGTAGTAGTGATACGATTAGACTGGACTGTAGTAGTGATGATTAGACTGGACTGTAGTAGTGATGTAGTGATGATTAGACTGGACTGTAGTAGTGATGATTAGACTGAACTGTAGTAGTGATGTAGTGATGATTAGACTGAACTGTAGTAGTGATGTAGTGATATGATTAGACTGGACTGTAGTAGTGATGTAGTGATGATTAGACTGGACTGTAGTAGTGATATGATTAGACTGGACTGTAGTAGTGATACGATTAGACTGGACTGTAGTAGTGATGTAGTGATATGATTAGACTGGACTGTAGTAGTGATTGTAGTGATGATTAGACTGGAACTGTAGTAGTGATGTAGTGATGATTAGACTGGACTGTAGTAGTGATGTAGTGATATGATTAGACTGGACTGTAGTAGTGATGTAGTGATATGATTAGACTGGACTGTAGTAGTGATGTAGTGATGATTAGACTGGACTTGTAGGATGATTTAGACTGGACTGTAGTAGTGATGTAGTGATGATTAGACTGGACTGTAGTAGTGATGATTTAGACTGGACTGTAGTAGTTGATGTAGTGATGATTAGACTGGACCTGTAGTAGTGATACGATTAGACTGGACTGTAGTAGTGATGTAGTGATGATTAGACTGGGCATGTAGTAGTGATGATTAGACTGGACTGTGAGTAGTGATGTAGTGATGATTAGACTGGACTGTAGTAGTGATTAGTGATGATTAGACTGGACTGTAGTAGTGATGTAGTTGATGATTAGACTGGACTGTAGTAGTGATGTAGTGATGATTAGACTGGACGGTATAGTGATGTAGTGATATGATTAGACTGGACTGTAGTAGTGATGTAGTGATGATTAGACTGGACTGTAGTAGTGATGATTAGACATGGGACTGTAGTAGTGATGTAGTGATATGATTAGACTGGACTGTAGTAGTGATGTAGTGATGATTAGACTGGACTGTAGTAGTGATGATTAGACTGGACTGTAGTAGTGATGTAGTGATGATTAGACTGGACTGTAGTAGTGATGTAGTGATGATTAGACTGGACTGTAGTAGTGATGTAGTGATGATTAGACTGGACTGTAGTAGTGATGATTAGACTGGACTGTAGTAGTGATGATTAGACTGACTGTAGTAGTGATGTAGTGATACGATTAGACTGGACTGTAGTAGTGATGATTAGACTGGACTGTAGTAGTGATGATTAGACTGGACTGTAGTAGTGATGATTAGACTGGACTGTAGTAGTGATGTAGTGATGATTAGACTGGACTGTAGTAGTGATGTATGATACGATTAGACTGGACTGTAGTAGTGATGATTAGACTGGGCTGTAGTAGTGATGATTAGACTGGACTGTAGTAGTGATGATTAGACTGGACTGTAGTAGTGATGATTAGACTGACTGTAGTAGTGATGTAGTGATGATTAGACTGGACTGTAGTAGTGATGATTGACTGGACTGTAGTAGTGTATACGATTAGACTGGACTGTAGTAGTGATGATTAGACTGGACTGTAGTAGTGATGTAGTGATACGATTAGACTGGACTGTAGTAGTGATGATTAGACTGGACTGTAGTAGTGATGATTAGACTGGACTGTAGTAGTGATGTAGTGATGATTAGACTGGACTGTGGTAGTGATGATTAGACTGGACTGTAGTAGTGATGTAGTGATATGATTAGACTGGACGTAGTAGTGATGTAGTGATACGATTAGACTGGACTGTAGTAGTGCTACGATTAGACTGGACTGTAGTAGTGATGTAGTGATGATTAGACTGGACTGTAGTAGTGATGATTAGACTGGACTGTAGTAGTGATACGATTAGACTGGACTGTAGTAGTGATGTAGTGATGTGATTAGACTGGACTGTAGTAGTGATGTAGTGATGATTAGACTGGACTGTAGTAGTGATGTAGTGATATGATTAGACTGAACTGTAGTAGTGATGTGATTAGACTGAACTGTAGTAGTGATGTAGTGATGTGATTAGACTGGACTGTAGTAGTGATGTAGTGATGATTAGACTGGACTGTAGTAGTGATGTAGTGATGATTAGACTGGACTGTAGTAGTGATGATTAGACTGGACTGTAGTAGGGATGTAGTGATGATTAGACTGGACTGTAGTAGTGATGTAGTGATATGATTAGACTGAACTGTAGTAGTGATGTAGTGATATGATTAGACTGGACTGTAGTTGGGCTGTAGTGATATGATTAGACTGGACTGTAGTAGTGATGTAGTGATGATTAGACTGGACTGTAGTAGTGATGTAGTGATATGATTAGACTGGACTGTAGTAGTGATGTAGTGATGATTAGACTGGACTGTAGTAGTGATGTAGTGATGATTAGACTGGACTGTAGTAGTGATGTAGTGATGATTAGACTGGACTGTAGTAGTGATGTAGTGATGATTAGACTGGACTGTAGTAGTGATTAGTGATGATTAGACTGGACTGTAGTAGTGATGTAGTGATGTGATTAGACTGGACTGTAGTAGTGATGTAGTGATGTGATTAGACTGGACTGTAGTAGTGATGTAGTGATGATTAGACTGGACTGTAGTAGTGATGTAGTGATGTGATTAGACTGGACTGTAGTAGTGATGATTAGACTGGGCTGTAGTAGTGATGATTAGACTGGACTGTAGTAGTGATGATTAGACTGGACTGTAGTAGTGATGTAGTGATACGATTAGACTGGACTGTAGTAGTGATGATTAGACTGGACTGTAGTAGTGATTATTAGGACTGGACTGTAGTAGTGATGATTAGACTGGACTGTAGTAGTGATGTAGTGATGATTAGACTGGACTGTAGTAGTGATGATTAGACTGGACTGTAGTAGTGATACGATTAGACTGGACTGTAGTAGTGATGATAGACTGGACTGTAGTAGTGATTTAGTGATACGATTAGACTGGACTGTAGTAGTGATGATTAGACTGGACTGTAGTAGTGATGATTAGACTGGACTGTAGTAGTGATGTAGTGATGATTAGACTGGACTGTGGTAGTGATGATTAGACTGGACTGTAGTAGTGATACGATTAGACTGGACTGTAGTAGTGATACGATTAGACTGGACTGTAGTAGTGATGTAGTGATATGATTAGACTGGACTGTAGTAGTGATGTAGTGATACGATTAGACTGGACTGTAGTAGTGCTACGATTAGACTGGACTGTAGTAGTGATGTAGTGATGATTAGACTGGACTGTAGTAGTGATGATTAGACTGGACTGTAGTAGTGATACGATTAGACTGGACTGTAGTAGTGATGATTAGACTGGACTGTAGTGATGTAGTGATGATTAGACTGGACTGTAGTAGTGATGATTAGACTGGACTGTAGTAGTGATGATTAGACTGGACTGTAGTAGTGATGATTAGACTGGACTGTAGTAGTGATTTAGTGATACGATTAGACTGGACTGTAGTAGTGATGATTAGACTGGACTGTAGTAGTGATGATTAGACTGGACTGTAGTAGTGATGATTAGACTGAACTGTAGTAGTGATGTAGTGATGATTAGACTGAACTGTAGTAGTGATGTAGTGATATGATTAGACTGGACTGTAGTAGTGATGTAGTGATGATTAGACTGGACTGTAGTAGTGATATGATTAGACTGGATTGTAGTAGTGATACGATTAGACTGGACTGTAGTAGTGATGTAGTGATATGATTAGACTGGACTGTAGTAGTGATGTAGTGATGATTAGACTGGACTGTAGTAGTGATGTAGTGATGATTAGACTGGACTGTAGTAGTGATGTAGTGATATGATTAGACTGGACTGTAGTAGTGATGTAGTGATATGATTAGACCTGGACTGTAGTAGTGATGTAGTGATACGATTAGACTGGACTGTAGTAGTGCTACGATTAGACTGGACTGTAGTAGTGATGTAGTGATGATTAGACTGGACTGTAGTAGTGATGATTAGACTGGACTGTAGTAGTGATACGATTAGACTGGACTGTAGTAGTGATGATTAGACTGGACTGTAGTAGTGATGTAGTGATGATTAGACTGGACTGTAGTAGTGATGATTAGACTGAACTGTAGTAGTGATGTAGTGATGATTAGACTGAACTGTAGTAGTGATGTAGTGATATGATTAGACTGGACTGTAGTAGTGATGTAGTGATGATTAGACTGGACTGTAGTAGTGATATGATTAGACTGGACTGTAGTAGTGATACGATTAGACTGGACTGTAGTAGTGTAGTGATAGATTAGACTGGACTGTAGTAGTGATGTAGTGATGATTAGACTGGACTGTAGTAGTGATGTAGTGATGATTAGACTGGACTGTAGTAGTGATGTAGTGAATGATTAGACTGGACTGTAGTAGTGATGTAGTGATATGATTAGACTGGACTGTAGTAGTGATGTAGTGATGATTAGACTGAACTGTAGTAGTGATGTAGTGATGATTAGACTGGACTGTAGTAGTGATGTAGTGATGATTAGACTGGACTGTAGTAGTGATGTAGTGATGATTAGACTGGACTGTAGTAGTGATTTAGTGATGATTAGACTGGACTGTAGTAGTGATGTAGTGATATTATTAGACTGGAATGTAGTAGTGATGTAGTGATATGATTAGACTGGGACTGTAGTAGTGATGTAGTGATACGATTAGACTGGACTGTAGTAGTGATGATTAGACTGGACTGTAGTAGTGATGATTAGACTGGACTGTAGTATGATGATTAGACTGGACTGTAGTAGTGATGTAGTGATGATTAGACTGGACTGTAGTAGTGATGTAGTGATACGATTAGACTGGACTGTAGTAGTGATGATTAGACTGGGCTGTAGTAGTGATGATTAGACTGGACTGTAGTAGTGATGATTAGACTGGACTGTAGTAGTGATGATTAGACTGGACTGTAGTAGTGATGGTAGTGATGATTAGACTGGACTGTAGTAGTGATGATTAGACTGGACTGTAGTAGTGATACGATTAGACTGGACTGTAGTAGTGATGATTAGACTGGACTGTAGTAGTGATGTAGTGATACGATTAGACTGGACTGTAGTAGTGATGATTAGACTGGACTGTAGTAGTGATGATTAGACTGGACTGTAGTAGTGATGTAGTGATGATTAGACTGGACTGTGGTAGTGATGATTAGACTGGACTGTAGTAGTGATGTAGTGATATGATTAGACTGGACTGTAGTAGTGATGTAGTGATACGATTAGACTGGACTGTAGTAGTGCTACGATTAGACTGGACTGTAGTAGTGATGTAGTGATGATTAGACTGGACTGTAGTAGTGATGATTAGACTGGACTGTAGTAGTGATACGATTAGACTGGACTGTAGTAGTGATGTAGTGATGTGATTAGACTGGACTGTAGTAGTGATGTAGTGATGATTAGACTGGACTGTAGTAGTGATGTAGTGATATGATTAGACTGAACTGTAGTAGTGATGTGATTAGACTGAACTGTAGTAGTGATGTAGTGATGTGATTAGACTGGACTGTAGTAGTGATGTAGTGATGATTAGACTGGACTGTAGTAGTGATGTAGTGATGATTAGACTGGACTGTAGTAGTGATGATTAGACTGGACTGTAGTAGTGATGTAGTGATATGATTAGACTGGACTGTAGTAGTGATGATTAGACTGGACTGTAGTAGTGATGTAGTGATATGATTAGACTGGACTGTAGTAGTGATGATTAGACTGGACTGTAGTAGTGATGTAGTGATGATTAGACTGGACTGTAGTAGTGATGATTAGACTGGACTGTAGTAGTGATGTAGTGATGATTAGACTGGACTGTAGTAGTGATACGATTAGACTGGACTGTAGTAGTGATGTAGTGATGATTAGACTGGGCTGTAGTAGTGATGATTAGACTGGACTGTAGTAGTGATGTAGTGATGATTAGACTGGACTGTAGTAGTGATGTAGTGATGATTAGACTGGACTGTAGTAGTGATGTAGTGATGATTAGACTGGACTGTAGTAGTGATGTAGTGATGATTAGACTGGACTGTAGTAGTGATGTAGTGATATGATTAGACTGACTGTAGTAGTGATGTAGTGATGATTAGACTGGACTGTAGTAGTGATGATTAGACTGGACTGTAGTAGTGATGTAGTGATATGATTAGACTGGACTGTAGTAGTGATGTAGTGATGATTAGACTGGACTGTAGTAGTGATGATTAGACTGGACTGTAGTAGTGATGTAGTGATGATTAGACTGGACTGTAGTAGTGATGTAGTGATGATTAGACTGGACTGTAGTAGTGATGTAGTGATGATTAGACTGGACTGTAGTAGTGATGATTAGACTGGACTGTAGTAGTGATGATTAGACTGGACTGTAGTAGTGATGTAGTGATACGATTAGACTGGACTGTAGTAGTGATGATTAGACTGGACTGTAGTAGTGATGATTAGACTGGACTGTAGTAGTGATGATTAGACTGGACTGTAGTAGTGATTTAGTGATACGATTAGACTGGACTGTAGTAGTGATGATTAGACTGGACTGTAGTAGTGATGATTAGACTGGACTGTAGTAGTGATGATTAGACTGGACTGTAGTAGTGATGTAGTGATGATTAGACTGGACTGTAGTAGTGATGATTAGACTGGACTGTAGTAGTGATACGATTAGACTGGACTGTAGTAGTGATGATTAGACTGGACTGTAGTAGTGATTTAGTGATGATTAGACTGGACTGTAGTAGTGATGTAGTGATGATTAGACTGGACTGTAGTAGTGATGTAGTGATGATTTGACTGGACTGTAGTAGTGATGTAGTGATGATTAGACTGGACTGTAGTAGTGAGTAGTGATATGATTAGACTGAACTGTAGTAGTGATGTAGTGATATGATTAGACTGGACTGTAGTAGTGATGTAGTGATGATTAGACTGGACTGTAGTAGTGATGATTAGACTGGACTGTAGTAGTGATGTAGTGATGATTAGACTGGACTGTAGTAGTGAGTTAGTGATGATTAGACTGGACTGTAGTAGTGATGTAGTGGATGATTAGACTGGACTGTAGTAGTGATGATTAGACTGGACTGTAGTAGTGATGATTAGACTGGACTGTAGTAGTGATGTAGTGATACGATTAGACTGGACTGTAGTAGTGATGATTAGACTGGACTGTAGTAGTGATGATTAGACTGGACTGTAGTAGTGATGATTAGACTGGACTGTAGTAGTGATTTAGTGATACGATTAGACTGGACTGTAGTAGTGATGATTAGACTGGACCTGTAGTAGTGATGATTAGACTGGACTGTAGTAGGTGATGATTAGACTGGACTGTAGTAGTGATGTAGTGATGATTAGACTGGACTGTAGTAGTGATGATTAGACTGGACTGTAGTAGTGATACGATTAGACTGGACTGTAGTAGTGATGATTAGACTGGACTGTAGTAGTGATTTAGTGATGATTAGACTGGACTGTAGTAGTGATGTAGTGATGATTAGACTGGGACTGTAGTAGTGATGTAGTGATGATTTGACTGGACTGTAGTAGTGATGTAGTGATGATTAGACTGGACTGTAGTAGTGATGTAGTGATATGATTAGACTGAACTGTAGTAGTGATGTAGTGATATGATTAGACTGGACTGTAGTTGGCTGTAGTGATATGATTAGACTGGACTGTAGTAGTGATGTAGTGATGATTAGACTGGACTGTAGTAGTGATGTAGTGATATGATTAGACTGGACTGTAGTAGTGATGTAGTGATGATTAGACTGGACTGTAGTAGTGATGTAGTGATGATTAGACTGGACTGTAGTAGTGATGTAGTGATGATTAGACTGGACTGTAGTAGTGATGTAGTGATGATTAGACTGGACTGTAGTAGTGATGTAGTGATGATTAGACTGGACTGTAGTAGTGATGTAGTGATGTGATTAGACTGGACTGTAGTAGTGATGTAGTGATGTGATTAGACTGGACTGTAGTAGTGATGTAGTGATGATTAGACTGGACTGTAGTAGTGATGTAGTGATGTGATTAGACTGGACTGTAGTAGTGATGATTAGACTGGGCTGTAGTAGTGATGATTAGACTGGACTGTAGTAGTGATGATTAGACTGGACTGTAGTAGTGATGTAGTGATACGATTAGACTGGACTGTAGTAGTGATGATTAGACTGGACTGTAGTAGTGATTATTAGACTGGACTGTAGTAGTGATGATTAGACTGGACTGTAGTAGTGATGTAGTGATGATTAGACTGGACTGTAGTAGTGATGATTAGACTGGACTGTAGTAGTGATACGATTAGACTGGACTGTAGTAGTGATGATTAGACTGGACTGTAGTAGTGATTTAGTGATACGATTAGACTGGACTGTAGTAGTGATGATTAGACTGGACTGTAGTAGTGATGATTAGACTGGACTGTAGTAGTTATGTAGTGATGATTAGACTGGACTGTGGTAGTGATGATTAGACTGGACTGTAGTAGTGATACGATTAGACTGGACTGTAGTAGTGATACGATTAGACTGGACTGTAGTAGTGATGTAGTGATATGATTAGACTGGACTGTAGTAGTGATGTAGTGATACGATTAGACTGGACTGTAGTAGTGGCTACGATTAGACTGGACTGTAGTAGTGATGTAGTGATGATTAGACTGGACTGTAGTAGTGATGATTAGACTGGACTGTAGTAGTGATACGATTAGACTGGACTGTAGTAGTGATGATTAGACTGGACTGTAGTAGTGATGTAGTGATGATTAGACTGGACTGTAGTAGTGATGATTAGACTGGACTGTAGTAGTGATGATTAGACTGGACTGTAGTAGTGATGATTAGACTGGACTGTAGTAGTGATTTAGTGATACGATTAGACTGGACTGTAGTAGTGATGATTAGACTGGACTGTAGTAGTGATGATTAGACTGAACTGTAGTAGTGATGTAGTGATGATTAGACTGAACTGTAGTAGTGATGTAGTGATATGATTAGACTGGACTGTAGTAGTGATGTAGTGATGATTAGACTGGACTGTAGTAGTGATATGATTAGACTGGACTGTAGTAGTGATACGATTAGACTGACTGTAGTAGTGATGTAGTGATATGATTAGACTGGACTGTAGTAGTGATGTAGTGATGATTAGACTGGACTGTAGTAGTGATGTAGTGATGATTAGACTGGACTGTAGTAGTGATGTAGTGATATGATTAGACTGGACTGTAGTAGTGATGTAGTGATATGATTAGACTGGACTGTAGTAGTGATGTAGTGATACGATTAGACTGGACTGTAGTAGTGCTACGATTAGACTGGACTGTAGTAGTGATGATTAGACTGGACTGTAGTAGTGATTTAGTGATACGATTAGACTGGACTGTAGTAGTGATGATTAGACTGGACTGTAGTAGTGATGATTAGACTGGACTGTAGTAGTGATGATTAGACTGGACTGTAGTAGTGATGTAGTGATGATTAGACTGGACTGTAGTAGTGATGATTAGACTGGACTGTAGTAGTGATACGATTAGACTGGACTGTAGTAGTGATGATTAGACTGGACTGTAGTAGTGATTTAGTGATGATTAGACTGGACTGTAGTAGTGATGTAGTGATGATTAGACTGGACTGTAGTAGTGATGTAGTGATGATTTGACTGGACTGTAGTAGTGATGTAGTGATGATTAGACTGGACTGTAGTAGTGATGTAGTGATATGATTAGACTGAACTGTAGTAGTGATGTAGTGATATGATTAGACTGGACTGTAGTTGGGCTGTAGTGATATGATTAGACTGGACTGTAGTAGTGATGTAGTGATGATTAGACTGACTGTAGTAGTGATGTAGTGATATGATTAGACTGGACTGTAGTAGTGATGTAGTGATGATTAGACTGGACTGTAGTAGTGATGTAGTGATGATTAGACTGGACTGTAGTAGTGATGTAGTGATGATTAGACTGGACTGTAGTAGTGATGTAGTGATGATTAGACTGGACTGTAGTAGTGATGTAGTGATGATTAGACTGGACTGTAGTAGTGATGTAGTGATGTGATTAGACTGGACTGTAGTAGTGATGTAGTGATGTGATTAGACTGGACTGTAGTAGTGATGTAGTGATGATTAGACTGGACTGTAGTAGTGATGTAGTGATGTGATTAGACTGGACTGTAGTAGTGATGATTAGACTGGGCTGTAGTAGTGATGATTAGACTGGACTGTAGTAGTGATGATTAGACTGGACTGTAGTAGTGATGTAGTGATACGATTAGACTGGACTGTAGTAGTGATGATTAGACTGGACTGTAGTAGTGATTATTAGACTGGACTGTAGTAGTGATGATTAGACTGGACTGTAGTAGTGATGTAGTGATGATTAGACTGGACTGTAGTAGTGATGATTAGACTGGACTGTAGTAGTGATACGATTAGACTGGACTGTAGTAGTGATGATTAGACTGGACTGTAGTAGTGATTTAGTGATACGATTAGACTGGACTGTAGTAGTGATGATTAGACTGGACTGTAGTAGTGATGATTAGACTGGACTGTAGTAGTGATGTAGTGATGATTAGACTGGACTGTGGTAGTGATGATTAGACTGGACTGTAGTAGTGATACGATTAGACTGGACTGTAGTAGTGATACGATTAGACTGGACTGTAGTAGTGATGTAGTGATATGATTAGACTGGACTGTAGTAGTGATGTAGTGATACGATTAGACTGGACTGTAGTAGTGCTACGATTAGACTGGACTGTAGTAGTGATGTAGTGATGATTAGACTGGACTGTAGTAGTGATGATTAGACTGGACTGTAGTAGTGATACGATTAGACTGGACTGTAGTAGTGATGATTAGACTGGACTGTAGTAGTGATGTAGTGATGATTAGACTGGACTGTAGTAGTGATGATTAGACTGGACTGTAGTAGTGATGATTAGACTGGACTGTAGTAGTGATGATTAGACTGGACTGTAGTAGTGATTTAGTGATACGATTAGACTGGACTGTAGTAGTGATGATTAGACTGGACTGTAGTAGTGATGATTAGACTGGACTGTAGTAGTGATGATTAGACTGAAACTGTAGTAGTGATGTAGTGATGATTAGACTGAACTGTAGTAGTGATGTAGTGATATGATTAGACTGGACTGTAGTAGTGATGTAGTGATGATTAGACTGGACTGTAGTAGTGATATGATTAGACTGGACTGTAGTAGTGATACGATTAGACTGGACTGTAGTAGTGATGTAGTGATATGATTAGACTGGACTGTAGTAGTGATGTAGTGATGATTAGACTGGACTGTAGTAGTGATGTAGTGATGATTAGACTGGACTGTAGTAGTGATGTAGTGATATGATAGACTGGACTGTAGTAGTGAGTAGTGATATGATTAGACTGGACTGTAGTAGTGATGTAGTGATACGATTAGACTGGACTGTAGTAGTGCTACGATTAGACTGGACTGTAGTAGTGATGTAGTGATGATTAGACTGGACTGTAGTAGTGATGATTAGACTGAACTGTAGTAGTGATGTAGTGATGATTAGACTGAACTGTAGTAGTGATGTAGTGATATGATTAGACTGGACTGTAGTAGTGATGTAGTGATGATTAGACTGGACTGTAGTAGTGATATGATTAGACTGGACTGTAGTAGTGATACGATTAGACTGGACTGTAGTAGTGATGTAGTGATATGATTAGACTGGACTGTAGTAGTGATGTAGTGATGATTAGACTGGACTGTAGTAGTGATGTAGTGATGATTAGACTGGACTGTAGTAGTGATGTAGTGATATGATTAGACTGGACTGTAGTAGTGATGTAGTGATATGATTAGACTGGACTGTAGTAGTGATGTAGTGATGATTAGACTGAACTGTAGTAGTGATGTAGTGATGAATTAGACTGGACTGTAGTAGTGATGTAGTGATGATTAGACTGGACTGTAGTAGTGATGTAGTGATGATTAGACTGGACTGTAGTAGTGATTTAGTGATGATTAGACTGGACTGTAGTAGTGATGTAGTGATATTATTAGACTGGAATGTAGTAGTGATGTAGTGATATGATTAGACTGGACTGTAGTAGTGATGTAGTGATACGATTAGACTGGACTGTAGTAGTGATGATTAGACTGGACTGTAGTAGTGATGATTAGACTGGACTGTAGTAGTGATGATTAGACTGGACTGTAGTAGTGATGTAGTGATGATTAGACTGGACTGTAGTAGTGATGTAGTGATACGATTAGACTGGACTGTAGTAGTGATGATTAGACTGGGCTGTAGTAGTGATGATTAGACTGGACTGTAGTAGTGATGATTAGACTGGACTGTAGTAGTGATGATTAGACTGGACTGTAGTAGTGATGTAGTGATGATTAGACTGGACTGTAGTAGTGATGATTAGACTGGACTGTAGTAGTGATACGATTAGACTGGACTGTAGTAGTGATGATTAGACTGGACTGTAGTAGTGATGTAGTGATACGATTAGACTGGACTGTAGTAGTGATGATTAGACTGGACTGTAGTAGTGATGATTAGACTGGACTGTAGTAGTGATGTAGTGATGATTAGACTGGACTGTGGTAGTGATGATTAGACTGGACTGTAGTAGTGATGTAGTGATATGATTAGACTGGACTGTAGTAGTGATGTAGTGATACGATTAGACTGGACTGTAGTAGTGCTACGATTAGACTGGACTGTAGTAGTGATGTAGTGATGATTAGACTGGACTGTAGTAGTGATGATTAGACTGGACTGTAGTAGTGATACGATTAGACTGGACTGTAGTAGTGATGTAGTGATGTGATTAGACTGGACTGTAGTAGTGATGTAGTGATGATTAGACTGGACTGTAGTAGTGATGTAGTGATATGATTAGACTGAACTGTAGTAGTGATGTGATTAGACTGAACTGTAGTAGTGATGTAGTGATGTGATTAGACTGGACTGTAGTAGTGATGTAGTGATGTGATTAGACTGGACTGTAGTAGTGATGTAGTGATGATTAGACTGGACTGTAGTAGTGATGTAGTGATGATTAGACTGGACTGTAGTAGTGATTTAGTGATGATTAGACTGGACTGTAGTAGTGATGTAGTGATGATTAGACTGGACTGTAGTAGTGATGTAGTGATGATTAGACTGGACTGTAGTAGTGATGTAGTGATGATTAGACTGGACTGTAGTAGTGATGTAGTGATGTGATTAGACTGGACTGTAGTAGTGATGTAGTGATGTGATTAGACTGGACTGTAGTAGTGATGTAGTGATGATTAGACTGGACTGTAGTAGTGATATGATTAGACTGGACTGTAGTAGTGATACGATTAGACTGGACTGTAGTAGTGATGTAGTGATATGATTAGACTGGACTGTAGTAGTGATGTAGTGATGATTAGACTGGACTGTAGTAGTGATGTAGTGATGATTAGACTGGACTGTAGTAGTGATGTAGTGATATGATTAGACTGGACTGTAGTAGTGATGTAGTGATATGATTAGACTGGACTGTAGTAGTGATGTAGTGATACGATTAGACTGGACTGTAGTAGTGCTACGATTAGACTGGACTGTAGTAGTGATGTAGTGATGATTAGACTGGACTGTAGTAGTGATGATTAGACTGGACTGTAGTAGTGATACGATTAGACTGGACTGTAGTAGTGATGATTAGACTGGACTGTAGTAGTGATGTAGTGATGATTAGACTGGACTGTAGTAGTGATGATTAGACTGAACTGTAGTAGTGATGTAGTGATGATTAGACTGAACTGTAGTAGTGATGTAGTGATATGATTAGACTGGACTGTAGTAGTGATGTAGTGATGATTAGACTGGACTGTAGTAGTGATATGATTAGACTGGACTGTAGTAGTGATACGATTAGACTGGACTGTAGTAGTGATGTAGTGATATGATTAGACTGGACTGTAGTAGTGATGTAGTGATGATTAGACTGGACTGTAGTAGTGATGTAGTGATGATTAGACTGGACTGTAGTAGTGATGTAGTGATATGATTAGACTGGACTGTTAGTAGTGATGTAGTGATATGATTAGACTGGACTGTAGTAGTGATGTAGTGATGATTAGACTGAACTGTAGTAGTGATGTAGTGATGATTAGACTGGACTGTAGTAGTGATGTAGTGATGATTAGACTGGACTGTAGTAGTGATGTAGTGATGATTAGACTGGACTGTAGTAGTGATTTAGTGATGATTAGACTGGACTGTAGTAGTGATGTAGTGATATTATTAGACTGGAATGTAGTAGTGATGTAGTGATATGATTAGACTGGACTGTAGTAGTGATGTAGTGATACGATTAGACTGGACTGTAGTAGTGATGATAGACTGGACTGTAGTAGTGATGATTAGACTGGACTGTAGTAGTGATGATTAGACTGGACTGTAGTAGTGATGTAGTGATGATTAGACTGGACTGTAGTAGTTGATGTAGTGATACGATTAGACTGAGAACTGTAGTAGTGATGATTAGACTGGGCTGTAGTAGTGATGATTATGAAGTGATGATTAGACTGGACTGTAGTAGTGATGATTAGACTGGACTGTAGTAGTGATGTAGTGATACGATTAGACTGGACTGTAGTAGTGATGATTAGACTGGACTGTAGTAGTGATGATTAGACTGGACTGTAGTAGTGATGTAGTGATGATTAGACTGGACTGTGGTAGTGATGATTAGACTGGACTGTAGTAGTGATGTAGTGATATGATTAGACTGGACTGTAGTAGTGATGTAGTGATACGATTAGACTGGACTGTAGTAGTGATGTAGTGATACGATTAGACTGGACTGTAGTAGTGCTACGATTAGACTGGACTGTAGTAGTGATGTAGTGATGATTAGACTGGACTGTAGTAGTGATGATTAGACTGGACTGTAGTAGTGATACGATTAGACTGGACTGTAGTAGTGATGTAGTGATGTGATTAGACTGGACTGTAGTAGTGATGTAGTGATGATTAGACTGGACTGTAGTAGTGATGTAGTGATATGATAGACTGAACTGTAGTAGTGATGTGATTAGACTGAACTGTAGTAGTGATGTAGTGATGTGATTAGACTGGACTGTAGTAGTGATGTAGTGATGTGATTAGACTGGACTGTAGTAGTGATGTAGTGATGATTAGACTGGACTGTAGTAGTGATGTAGTGATGATTAGACTGGACTGTAGTAGTGATTTAGTGATGATTAGACTGGACTGTAGTAGTGATGTAGTGATGATTAGACTGGACTGTAGTAGTGATGTAGTGATGATTAGACTGGACTGTAGTAGTGATGTAGTGATGATTAGACTGGACTGTAGTAGTGATGTAGTGAGTGATTAGACTGGACTGTATTAGTGATGTAGTGATGTGATTAGACTGGACTGTAGTAGTGATGTTAGTGGATGATTAGACTGGACTGTAGTAGTGATGTAGTGATGTGATTAGACTGGACTGTAGTAGTGATGATTAGACTGGGCTGTAGTAGTGATGATTAGACTGGACTGTAGTAGTGATGATTAGACTGGACTGTAGTAGTGATGTAGTGATACGATTAGACTGGACTGTAGTAGTGATGATTAGACTGGACTGTAGTAGTGATTATTAGACTGGACTGTAGTAGTGATGATTAGACTGGACTGTAGTAGTGATGTAGTGATGATTAGACTGGACTGTAGTAGTGATTTAGTGATGATTAGACTGGACTGTAGTATGATGTAGTGATATTATTAGACTGGAATGTAGTAGTGATGTAGTGATATGATTAGACTGGACTGTAGTAGTGATGTAGTGATACGATTAGACTGGACTGTAGTAGTGATGATAGACTGGGACTGTAGTAGTGATGATTAGACTGGACTGTAGTAGTGATGATTAGACTGGACTGTAGTAGTGATGTAGTGATGATTAGACTGGACTGTAGTAGTGATGTAGTGATACGATTAGACTGGACTGTAGTAGTGATGATTAGACTGGGCTGTAGTAGTGATGATTAGACTGGACTGTAGTAGTGATGATTAGACTGGACTGTAGTAGTGATGATTAGACTGGACTGTAGTAGTGATGTAGTGATGATTAGACTGGACTGGTAGTAGTGATGATTAGACTGGACTGTAGTAGTGATACGATTAGACTGGACTGTAGTAGTGATGATTAGACTGGACTGTAGTAGTGATGTAGTGATACGATTAGACTGGACTGTAGTAGTGATGATTAGACTGGACTGTAGTAGTGATGATTAGACTGGACTGTAGTAGTGATGTAGTGATGATTAGACTGGACTGTGGTAGTGATGATTAGACTGGACTGTAGTAGTGATGTAGTGATATGATTAGACCTGGACTGTAGTAGTGATGTAGTGATACGATTAGACTGGACTGTAGTAGTGCTACGATTAGACTGGACTGTAGTAGTGATGTAGTGATGATTAGAACTGGACTGTAGTAGTGATGATTAGACTGGACTGTAGTAGTGATACGATTTAGACTGGACTGTAGTAGTGATGTGGTGATGTGATTAGACTGGACTGTAGTAGTGATGTAGTGATGATTAGAACTGGACTGTAGTAGTGATGTAGTGATATGATTAGACTGAAACTGTAGTAGTGATGTGATTAGACGAACTGTAGTAGTGATGTAGTGATGTGATTAGACTGGACTGTAGTAGTGATGTAGTGATGTGATTAGACTGGACTGTAGTAGTGATGTAGTGATGATTAGACTGGACTGTAGTAGTGATGTAGTGATGATTAGACCTGGACTGTAGTAGTGATTTAGTGATGATTAGACTGGACTGTAGTAGTGATGTAGTGATGATTAGGACTGGACTGTAGTAGTGATGTAGTGATGATTATGACTGGACTGTAGTAGTGATGTAGTGATGATTAGACTGGACTGTAGTAGTGATGTAGTGATGTGATTAGACTGGACTGTAGTAGTGATGTAGTGATGTGATTAGACTGGACTGTAGTAGTGATGTAGTGATGATTAGACTGGACTGTAGTAGTGATGTAGTGATGTGATTAGACTGGACTGTAGTAGTGATGATTAGACTTGGGCTGTAGTAGTGATGATTAGCACTGGACTGTAGTAGTGATGATTAGACTGGACTGTAGTAGTGATGTAGTGATACGATTAGACTGGACTGTAGTAGTGATGATTAGACTGGACTGTAGTAGTGATGATTAGACTGGACTGTAGTAGTGATGATTAGACCTGGACTGTAGTAGTGATGTAGTGATGATTAGACTGGACTGTAGTAGTGATGATTAGACTGGACTGTAGTAGTGATACGATTAGACTGGACTGTAGTAGTGAGATTAGACTGGACTGTAGTAGTGATTTAGTGATACGATTAGACTGGACTGTAGTAGTGATGATTAGACTGGACTGTAGTAGTGATGATTAGACTGGAACTGTAGTAGTGATGTAGTGATGATTAGACTGGACTGTGGTAGTTGATGATTAGACTGGACTGTAGTAGTGATACGATTAGACTGGAACTGTAGTAGTGATACGATTAGACTGGACTGTAGTAGTGATGTAGTGATATGATTAGACTGGACTGTAGTAGTGATGTAGTGATACGATTAGACTGGACTGTAGTAGTGCTACGATTAGACTGGACTGTAGTAGTGATGTAGTGATGATTAGACCTGACTGTAGTAGTGATGATTAGACTGGACTGTAGTAGTGATACGATTAGACTGGACTGTAGTAGTGATGATTAGACTGGACTGTAGTAGTGATGTAGTGATGATTAGACTGGACTGTAGTAGTGATGATTAGACTGAACTGTAGTAGTGATGTAGTGATGATTAGACTGAACTGTAGTAGTGATGTAGTGATATGATTAGACTGGACTGAGTAGTGATGTAGTGATGATTAGACTGGACTGTAGTAGTGATATGATTAGACTGGACTGTAGTAGTGATACGATTAGACTGGACTGTAGTAGTGATGTAGTGATATGATTAGACTGGACTGTAGTAGTGATGTAGTGATGATTAGACTGGACTGTAGTAGTGATGTAGTGATGATTAGACTGGACTGTAGTAGTGATGTAGTGATATGATTAGACTTGGACTGTAGTAGTGATGTAGTGATATGATTAGACTGGACTGTAGTAGTGATGTAGTGATACGATTAGACTGGACTGTAGTAGTGCTACGATTAGACTGGACTGTAGTAGTGATGTAGTGATGATTAGACTGGACTGTAGTAGTGATGATAGACTGGACTGTAGTAGTGATACGATTAGACTGGACTGTAGTAGTGATGATTAGACTGGACTGTAGTAGTGATGTAGTGATGATTAGACTGGACTGTAGTAGTGATGATTAGACTGAACTGTAGTAGTGATGTAGTGATGATTAGACTGAACTGTAGTAGTGATGTAGTGATATGATTAGACTGGACTGTAGTAGTGATGTAGTGATGATTAGACTGGACTGTAGTAGTGATATGATTAGACTGGACTGTAGTAGTGATACGATTAGACTGGACTGTAGTAGTGATGTAGTGATATGATTAGACTGGACTGTAGTAGTGATGTAGTGATATGATTAGACTGGACTGTAGTAGTGATGTAGTGATGATTAGACTGGACTGTAGTAGTGATGTAGGTGATATGATTAGACTGGACTGTAGTAGTGATGTAGTGATATGATTAGACTGGACTGTAGTAGTGAGTGTAGTGATGATTAGACTGAACTGTAGTAGTGATGTAGTGATGATTAGACTGGACTGTAGTAGTGATGTAGTGATACGATTAGACTGACTGTAGTAGTGATGATTAGACTGGACTGTAGTAGTGACTGATTAGACTGGACTGTAGTAGTGATGATTACTGGATGGCTGTAGTAGTGATAGTGATGATAGACTGGACTGTAGTAGTGATGTAGTGATACGATTAGACTGGACTGTAGTAGTGATGATTAGACTGGCTGTAGTAGTGATGATTAGACTGGATGTAGTAGTGATGATTAGACTGGACTGTAGTAGTGAGATTAGACTGGACCTGTAGTAGTGTGATGTAGTGATGATTAGACTGGACTGTAGTAGTGATGATTAGACTGGACTGTAGTAGTGATACGATTAGACTGGACTGTAGTAGTGATGATTAGACTGGACTGTAGTAGTGATGTTAGTGATACGATTAGACTGGACTGTAGTAGTGATGATAGACTGGACTGTAGTAGTGATGATTAGACTGGACTGTAGTAGTGATGTAGTGATGATTAGACTGGACTGTGGTAGTGATGATTAGACTGGACTGTAGTAGTGATGTAGTGATATGATTAGACTGGACTGTAGTAGTGATGTAGTGATACGATTAGACTGGACTGTAGTAGTGCTACGATTTAGACTGGACTGTAGTAGTGATGTAGTGATGATTAGACTGGACTGTAGTAGTGTATGATTAGACTGGACTGTAGTAGTGATACGATTAGACTGGACTGTAGTAGTGATGTAGTGATGTGATTAGACTGGACTGTAGTAGTGATGTAGTGATGATTAGACTGGACTGTAGTAGTGATGTAGTGATATGATTAGACTGAACTGTAGTAGTGATGTGATTAGACTGAACTGTAGTAGTGATGTAGTGATGTGATTAGACTGGACTGTAGTAGTGATGTAGTGATGTGATTAGACTGGACTGTAGTAGTGATGTAGTGATGATTAGACTGGACTGTAGTAGTGATGTAGTGATGATTAGACTGAACTGTAGTAGTGATGTAGTGATATGATTAGACTGGACTGTAGTAGTGATGTAGTGATGATTAGACTGGACTGTAGTAGTGATATGATTAGACTGGACTGTAGTAGTGATACGATTAGACTGGACTGTAGTAGTGATGTAGTGATGATTAGACTGGACTGTAGTAGTGATGATTAGACTGAACTGTAGTAGTGATGTGATTAGACTGGACTGTAGTAGTGATGTAGTGATGATTAGACTGAACTGTAGTAGTGATGTAGTGATATGATTAGACTGGACTGTAGTAGTGATGTAGTGATGATTAGACTGGACTGTAGTAGTGATATGATTAGACTGGACTGTAGTAGTGATACGATTAGACTGGACTGTAGTAGTGATGTAGTGATGATTAGACTGGACTGTAGTAGTGATGTAGTGATATGATTAGACTGGACTGTAGTAGTGATGTAGTGATGATTAGACTGGACTGTAGTAGTGATGTAGTGATGATTAGACTGGACTGTAGTAGTGATGTAGTGATGATTAGACTGGACTGTAGTAGTGATGTAGTGATGATTAGACTGGACTGTAGTAGTGATGTAGTGATATGATTAGACTGAACTGTAGTAGTGATGTAGTGATATGATTAGACTGGACTGTAGTTGGGCTGTAGTGATATGATTAGACTGGACTGTAGTAGTGATGTAGTGATGATTAGACTGGACTGTAGTAGTGATGTAGTGATATGATTAGACTGGACTGTAGTAGTGATGTAGTGATGATTAGACTGGACTGTAGTAGTGATGTAGTGATGATTAGACTGGACTGTAGTAGTGATGTAGTGATGATTAGACTGGACTGTAGTAGTGATGATTAGACTGGACTGTAGTAGTGATGATTAGACTGGACTGTAGTAGTGATGTAGTGATGTGATTAGACTGGACTGTAGTAGTGATGTAGTGATGATTAGACTGGACTGTAGTAGTGATGTAGTGATATGATTAGACTGGACTGTAGTAGTGATGATTAGACTGGACTGTAGTAGTGATGTAGTGATGATTAGACTGGACTGTAGTAGTGATACGATTAGACTGGACTGTAGTAGTGATGTAGTGATGATTAGACTGGACTGTAGTAGTGATGATTAGACTGGACTGTAGTAGTGATGTAGTGATGATTAGACTGGACTGTAGTAGTGATGTAGTGATGATTAGACTGGACTGTAGTAGTGATGTAGTGATGTGATTAGACTGGACTGTAGTAGTGATGTGATTAGACTGGACTGTAGTAGTGATGTAGTGATGTGATTAGACTGGACTGTAGTAGTGATGTAGTGATGATTAGACTGGACTGTGGTAGTGATGATTAGACTGGACTGTAGTAGTGATGTAGTGATGTGATTAGACTGGACTGTAGTAGTGATGTAGTGATGTGATTAGACTGGACTGTAGTAGTGATGTGATTAGACTGGACTGTAGTAGTGATGTAGTGATGTGATTCGACTGGACTGTAGTAGTGATGTGATTAGACTGGACTGTAGTAGTGATGTAGTGATGTGATTAGACTGGACTGTAGTAGTGATGTAGTGATATGATTAGACTGGACTGTAGTAGTGATGTAGTGATGATTAGACTGGACTGTAGTAGTGATGTAGTGATATGATTAGACTGGACTGTAGTAGTGATGTAGTGATGATTAGACTGGACTGTAGTAGTGATGTAGTGATGATTAGACTGGACTGTAGTAGTGATGTAGTGATGTGATTAGACTGGACTGTAGTAGTGATGTAGTGATGATTAGACTGGACTGTAGTAGTGATGTAGTGATATGATTAGACTGGACTGTAGTAGTGATGTAGTGATGATTAGACTGGACTGTAGTAGTGATGTAGTGATGATTAGACTGGACTGTAGTAGTGATGATTAGACTGGACTGTAGTAGTGATGTAGTGATGATTAGACTGGACTGTAGTAGTGATGTAGTGATATGATTAGACTGGACTGTAGTAGTGATGTAGTGATGATTAGACTGGACTGTAGTAGTGATGTAGTGATGATTAGACTGGACTGTAGTAGTGATGTAGTGATGATTAGACTGGACTGTAGTAGTGATGTAGTGATGATTAGACTGGACTGTAGTAGTGATGTAGTGATGATTAGACTGGACTGTAGTAGTGATGTAGTGATGATTAGACTGGACTGTAGTAGTGATGTAGTGATGATTAGACTGGACTGTAGTAGTGATGTAGTGATGATTAGACTGGACTGTAGTAGTGATGTATGTGATGTGGTAGTGGATTAGACTGGACTGTAGTAGTGATGTAGTGATGTGATTAGACTGGACTGTAGTAGTGATGTAGTGATGATTAGACTGGACTGTAGTAGTGATGTAGTGATGTGATTAGACTGGACTGTAGTAGTGATGATTAGACTGGGCTGTAGTAGTGATGATTAGACTGGACTGTAGTAGTGATGATTAGACTGGACTGTAGTAGTGATGTAGTGATACGATTAGACTGGACTGTAGTAGTGATGATTAGACTGGACTGTAGTAGTGATTATTAGACTGGACTGTAGTAGTGATGATTAGACTGGACTGTAGTAGTGATGTAGTGATGATTAGACTGGACTGTAGTAGTGATGATTAGACTGGACTGTAGTAGTGATACGATTAGACTGGACTGTAGTAGTGATGATTAGACTGGACTGTAGTAGTGATTTAGTGATACGATTAGACTGGACTGTAGTAGTGATGATTAGACTGGACTGTAGTAGTGATGATTAGACTGGACTGTAGTAGTGATGTAGTGATGATTAGACTGGACTGTGGTAGTGATGATTAGACTGGACTGTAGTAGTGATACGATTAGACTGGACTGTAGTAGTGATACGATTAGACTGGACTGTAGTAGTGATGTGTGTGTATATGATTAGACTGGACTGTAGTAGTGATGTAGTGATACGATTAGACTGGACTGTAGTAGTGCTACGATTAGACTGGACTGTAGTAGTGATGTAGTGATGATTAGACTGGACTGTAGTAGTGATGATTAGACTGGACTGTAGTAGTGATACATACTGGATTAGTACTGAGATGGACTGTATAGTGATGATTAGACTGGACTGTATGTAGTGATGTAGTGATGATTAGACTGGACTGTAGTAGTGATGATTAGACTGGACTGTAGTAGTGATGATTAGACTGGACTGTAGTAGTGATTTAGTGATACGATTAGACTGGACTGTAGTAGTGATGATTAGACTGGACTGTAGTTAGTGATGATTAGACTGGACTGTAGTAGTGATGATTAGACTGAACTGTAGTAGTGATGTAGTGATGATTAGACTGAACTGTAGTAGTGATGTAGTGATATGATTAGACTGGACTGTAGTAGTGATGTAGTGATGATTAGACTGGACTGTAGTAGTGATATGATTAGACTGGACTGTAGTAGTGATACGATTAGACTGGACTGTAGTAGTGATGTAGTATATGATTAGACTGGACTGTAGTAGTGATGTAGTGATGATTAGACTGGACTGTAGTAGTGATGTATGATGATTAGACTGGACTGTAGTAGTGATGTAGTGATATGATTAGACTGGACTGTAGTAGTGATGTAGTGATATGATTAGACTGGACTGTAGTAGTGATGTAGTGATATTACGATTAGACTGGACTGTAGTAGTGCTACGATTAGACTGGACTGTAGTAGTGATGTAGTTATGATTAGACTGGACTGTAGTAGTGATGATTAGACTGGACTGTAGTAGTGATACGATTAGACTGGACTGTAGTAGTGATGATTAGACTGGACTGTAGTAGTGATGTAGTGATGATTAGACTGGACTGTAGTAGTGATGATTAGACTGAACTGTAGTAGTGATGTAGTGATGATTAGACTGAACTGTAGTAGTGATGTAGTGATATGATTAGACTGGACTGTAGTAGTGATGTAGTGATGATTAGACTGGACTGTAGTAGTGATATGATTATAGACTGGACTGTAGTAGTGATACGATTAGACTGGACTGTAGTAGTGATTAGTGATATGATTAGACTGGACTGTAGTAGTGATGTAGTGATGATTAGACTGGACTGTAGTAGTGATGTAGTGATGATTAGACTGGACTGTAGTAGTGATGTAGTGATGTATGATTGATAGACTGGACTGTAGTAGTGATGTAGTGATATGATTAGACTGGACTGTAGTAGTGATGTAGTGATGATTAGACTGAACTGTAGTAGTGATGTAGTGATGATTAGACTGGACTGTAGTAGTGATGTAGTGATGATTAGACTGGACTGTAGTAGTGATGTAGTGATGATTAGACTGGACTGTAGTAGTGATTTAGTGATGATTAGACTGGACTGTAGTAGTGATGTAGTGATATTATTAGACTGGAATGTAGTAGTGATGTAGTGATATGATTAGACTGGACTGTAGTAGTGATGTAGTGATACGATTAGACTGGACTGTAGTAGTGATGATTAGACTGGACTGTAGTAGTGATGATTAGACTGGACTGTAGTAGTGATGATTAGACTGGACTGTAGTAGTGATGTAGTGATGATTAGACTGGACTGTAGTAGTGATGAGTAGTGATACGATTAGACTGGACTGTAGTAGTGATGATTAGACTGGGCTGTAGTAGTGATGATTAGACTGGACTGTAGTAGTGATGATTAGACTGGACTGTAGTAGTGATGATTAGACTGGACTGTAGTAGTGATGTAGTGATGATTAGACTGGACTGTAGTAGTGATGATTAGACTGGACTGTAGTAGTGATACGATTAGACTGGACTGTAGTAGTGATGATTAGACTGGACTGTAGTAGTGATGTAGTGATACGATTAGACTGGACTGTAGTAGTGATGATTAGACTGGACTGTAGTAGTGATGATTAGACTGGACTGTAGTAGTGATGTAGTGATGATTAGACTGGACTGTGGTAGTGATGATTAGACTGGACTGTAGTAGTGATGTAGTGATATGATTAGACTGGACTGTATAGTGGATGTAGTGATACGATTAGACTGGACTGTAGTAGTGCTACGATTAGACTGGACTGTAGTAGTGATGTAGTGATGATTAGACTGGACTGTATAGTGATGATTAGACTGGACTGTAGTAGTGATACGATTAGACTGGACTGTAGTAGTGATGTAGTGATGTGATTAGACTGGACTGTAGTAGTGATGTAGTGATGATTAGACTGGACTGTAGTAGTGATGTAGTGATATGATTAGACTGAACTGTAGTAGTGATGTTATTAGACTGAACTGTAGTAGTGATGTAGTGATGATGATTAGACTGGACTGTAGTAGTGATGTAGTGATGATTAGACTGGACTGTAGTAGTGATGTAGTGATGATTAGACTGGACTGTAGTAGTGATGTATGATGATTAGACTGGACTGTAGTAGTGATTTAGTGATGATTAGACTGGACTGTAGTAGTGATGTTAGTGATAGATTAGTAGATGATTAGACTGTAGTAGTGATGTAGTGATGATTAGACTGGACTGTAGTAGTGATGTAGTGATGATTAGACTGGACGTGTAGTAGTTGAATGGTAGTGATGTGATTAGTTACTGGACTGTAGTGTGTGTAGTGATGTGATTAGACTGGACTGTAGTAGTGATGTAGTTGATGATTAGACTGGACTGTAGTAGTGATGTAGTGATTGATTAGACTGGACTGTAGTAGTGATGATTAGACTGGACTGTAGTAGTGATGATTAGACTGGACTGTAGTAGTGATGATTAGACTGGACTGTAGTAGTGATGTAGTGATATGATAGACTGGACTGTATAGTGATTATTAGATAATAGTGACTGTAGTAGTGATGATTAGACTGGACTGTAGTAGTGATTCTTAGACTGGACTGTCGTAGTGATGTAGTGATGATTAGACTGGACTGTAGTAGTGATGATTAGACTGGACTGTAGTAGTGATAGGAGATTAGACTGGACTGTATAGTGATGTATTTAGACTGGACTGTAGTAGTGATGTAGTGATGATTAGACTGGACTGCGTAGTATGTGATGATTAGACTGGACTGTAGTAGTGATGATTAGACTGGACTGTAGTAGTGATGTAGTGATGATTAGACTGGACTGTG
>NW_022261984.1:10523895-10528553 GCF_002021735.2 Oncorhynchus kisutch | reverse complement strand
TCTCCCTGCCCTCCATCCACCACCACCCCTCTCCCTGCCCTCCATCCACCCCCCTCTCTCTGCCCTCATCCACAACCCCCCTTCTCCTGCCCTCCATCCACCAACACCCGCTCCTCCTCGCCCTGCCCTCCACCACCACCACTCTCTCCCTGCCCTCCATCCACCCCCCTCTTCCCTGCCCTCCATCCACCACCACCCTCTCTCCCTGCCTCCATCCACCACACCCTCTCTCCCTGCCCTCCATCCACCACCACCCTCTCCCTGCTCCATCCACCACCACCCTCTTCCCTCCCTCCATCCATCCACACACCCTCTCTCCCTGCCCTCCAATCATCCACCACCCTCCTCCCTGCCCTCCATCCATCCACCACCCTCTCTCCTGCCCTCCATCCATCCATCCACCACCCTCTCTCCCTTCCCTCCATCCACCACCACCCTCTCTCCCTGCCCTCCATCCACCCCCCTCTCTCCCTGCCCTCCATCCACCACCACCCTCTCTCCCTGCCTCCATCCACCACCCTCTCTCCCTGCCCTCATTCTACCACCCCCCTCTCTCCCTGCCCTCAATCCACCACCACCCTCATCTCCCTGCCCTCCATCCCCACCCTCTCTCCTGCCCTCCATCCACCACACCCTCTCTCCCTGCCCTCCATCCACACCACCCTCGTCCCTGCCCTCCATCCACCACCACCCCTCTCCTGCCCTCCTTCTACCACCCCCCTCTCTCCCTGCCCTCCATCCACCACCACCCTCTCTCCCTGCCCTCAATCCACCCCCCTCTCCCTGCCTCCCTCACCACCCCCCTCTCTCCCTGCCCTCCATCCACCACCACCTCTCTCCCTGCCCTGCCCTCCATCCACCACCACCCTCTCTCCCTGCCCTCCATCCACCACCCTCTCCCTGCCCCTCCATCCACCACCACCCTCTCTCCCTGCCCTCACCACCACCACCCTCTCTCCCTGCCCTCCATCCACCACCACCCTCTCTCCCTGCCCCTCCATCCATCCACCACCCTCTCTCCCTGCCCTCCATCCATCCACCACTCTCCTCCCTGCCCCCATCCATCCACCACCCTCTCTCCCTGCACTCCATCTCACCACACCTCTCTCCCTGCACTCCATCCACCCCCCTCCTCTCCTGCCCTCCATCACCACCACCTCACACCCTCTCTCCCTGCCCTCAATCACCCCCTCTCTCCCTGACCTCCTTCACACCACCCCCTCTCTCCTTGCCCTTCAGCCCTCTGCCTGCCCCCTCCCCCCCCCTCCCTCTCTTGCCTGCCCTCATCTTCACTCTTTCTCGTCCTCTTCTTTTCTCTGTCTCTTCCCCTCCTCATCTTCATTCTCTCTCTGCCTCCCTCCCTCCCTCCTCATCTTCATTCTCTCTCTGCCTCCCTCCCTCCCTCCCTCCCTCCTCATCTTCATTCCCTCCCTCCCTCCCTCCCTCCCTCCCTCCTCCCTCCCTCCCTCCCTCCTCCCTCCCTCCCTCCCTCCCTCCCTCCCTCCCTCCCTCCCTCCCTGCCTGCCTGCCTGCCTGCCTGCCTCCCTCCCTCCCTCCCTCCCTCCCTCCCTCCCTCCCTGCCTCCCTCCCTCCCTCCCTCCCTCCTCCTTCTGAACTCATTCCATCTCATGCTAGTGAGAAAGAGGACAGACAGAGTTGATTAGACAAGAACATTAGAGCGTTCTGAGGGCGGACCAGAATAAGAACGAGGCGGAGGGCTTGGGATGAGTTGGAACGGCCAAAAACT
The DNA here is from genome assembly GCF_002021735.2 of Oncorhynchus kisutch. Lineage (NCBI taxonomy): Eukaryota > Metazoa > Chordata > Actinopteri > Salmoniformes > Salmonidae > Oncorhynchus > Oncorhynchus kisutch. The sequence continues at coordinate 10,526,806 of NW_022261984.1, read as the reverse complement.
TTACGCCGTCTAGACAATGTGTGTGTGTGTGTGTGTGTACGAGGCTGGAAAGGCCATCAAGGAGGAAATAGCATTTCCGAATGGAGCTGAGCGCCGAAGCAGTTTTCTGATGGAATTTCCAATCCGAATTCTAATTAGAGAGAAAGAACCAAATGAACTGAAATTATCCAGACCTTCTCTGTACAGTATAACCCATATTCCATCTTAAGGGATAGTTCTCTCTACAGACCATATTCCATCTTAAAGGGATACTTCTCTCTACAGACCATATTCCATCTTAAAGGATAGTTTTCTCTCTACAGACCATTTCCATCTTAAAGGATAGTTCTCTCTTTAGACCATATTCCATCTTAAAGGTATCGTTCTCTCTATTGACCATATTCCATCTTAAAGGGATAGTCTCTCTACAGACCGATATTCCATATTAAAGGATAGTTCTCTCTATAGGGTCGAGACCATATTCCATCTTAAAGGAATAGTTCTCTCTATAGACCATATTCCATCTTAAAGGGATAGTTCTCTCTATAGACCATATTCCATCTTAAAGGGATAGTTCCCTCTATAGACCATATTCCATCTTAAAGGGATAGTTCCCTCTATAGACCATATTCCATCTTAAAGGAATAGTCTCTCTTTAGACCATATTCCATCTTAAAGGGATAGTTCCCTCTATAGACCATATTCCATCTTAAAGGGCTAGTTCCCTCTATAGACCATATTCCATCTTAAAGGCTAGTTCTTATTGATTGTTGCTGTGCTTTAAAGGGAGTCCAGAGCTGGGCCCATATCCCACCCCATCTGTTGTGGAGGTCTGTGCTGTGTGCGCTGGGAGAAATCTACAGGCCTCAATTCCCATATGAATGGGACATATTGGCACTGTGTGAAGCCATTTGGTGCCATTACTTTCCCACTGATGTGGGGTTGAGGACGACAGTTTCAAATCACATAAACAACATTAACAAATACGGATGTTTAGGGCCTGCTGCCCCTTTTAAAATATGTTTACTCTCTACTCTATTCTACTCTATACTACTCTATTCTACTCTATTCTACTCTACACTACTCTACTCTATTCTACTCTACTCTATTCTACTCTATACTACTCTATTCTACTCTATTTCTTACTCTACACTACTCTACTCTATTCTACTCTACACTACTCTATTCTACTCTACACTACTCTACTCTACACTACTCTATTCTACTCATATACTGACTCTATTCTACACTACACTACTCTATTCTACACTACACTACTCTATCTACGACTACACTACTCTATTCTACTCTATACTACTCTATTCTACACTACACTACTCTATTCTACACTACACTACTCTATTCTACACTACACTACTCTATTCTACTCTATACTACTCTATTCTACACTACACTACTCTATTCTACTCTATACTACCCTATTCTACACTACACTACTCTACACTACTCTACACTACACTACTCTATTCTATTCTACTCTACACTACTCTACTCTACTATACACTACTCTACTCTATACTACTCTATTCTACACTACATTACTCTATTCTACACTACACTACTCTATTCTACACTACACTACTCTATTCTACTCTACTCTACTCTACACTACTCTACACTACTCTACACTACTCTACACTACTCTACTCTATACTACTATACTCGACTCTACAATACTCTACACTACTCTACTCTACACTACTCTATTCTACTCTACACTACTCTATTATACTCTATATTCTACTCTACTCTACTCTATACTACTCTATTCTACACTACACTACTCTATTCTACTCTACACTACTCTACTCTACTCTATACTACTCTATTCTACTCTACACTATTCTACTCTACACTACACTACTCTACTCTATTCTACTCTATACTACTCTATTCTACTCTACACTATTCTACTCTATACTACTCTATACTACTATATTCTACTCTACACTACTCTATTCTACTCTATTCTACTCTACACTATTCTACTCTACTCTACTCTATTCTACTCTACACTATTCTACTCTATACTACTCTATACTACTCTATTCTACTCTACACTACTCTATTCTACACTACACTACTCGACTCTACTCTACACTACTCTACTCTATTCTACTCTATACTACTGTATTCTACTCTATACTACTCTATTCTACTCTATACTACTCTATTCTACTCTACACTACTCTATTCTACTCTATACTACTCTATTTTACTCTACACTACCCTATTCTACTCTACACTACTCTATTCTACTCTATACTACTCTATTCTACTCTACACTACTCTATTCTACACTCACTACTCTACCCTACTCTACTCTACTCTACTCTACACTACTCTACTCTATTCTACTCTATACTATTCAATTCTACTCTACACTACTCTATTCTACTCTACACTACTCTATTCTACTCTATACTACTCTATTCTACTCTATTATACTCTATACTACTCTATTCTACTCTATACTACTCTATTCTACTCTATACTACTCTATTCTACTCTACACTACTCTATACTACTCTACTCTACTCTGTACTACTCTATTCTACTCTACACTACTCTATTCTACTCTACTCTACTCTACTCTACTCTACTCTTCTCTACTCTACTCTACCCTGCTGTACTATACTCTACTCTACTCTACTGTACTGTACTGTACTCTACTCTATACTATTCTACTCTACTCTACTCTACTCTACTCTACTCTACTCTACTCTACCAAGGCCAGGAATCGACACGAAGGATTCAAGGCAGTTCAGTATGATACACAGGGGCCGTTTTTTGTTCAGGTCAGTTTTGACAAGAAGGCACATGTCTCCACACACACTAGCCTGTGGCAGCTACCATACACTATAGTGCATGTGTCTGTGTGTGTGTTCTGGAGTACCAGAGATGTCAAAAC
>NW_022261984.1:10473895-10518895 GCF_002021735.2 Oncorhynchus kisutch | reverse complement strand
ACACACACACACACATGTTCGCGCACGCACACACGCACACACACACGCACACACACACACACACATGTTCGCGCACGCACGCACAAACACACACACATGTTCGCGCACGCACGCACGCACAAACACACACACACACACACACATGTTCGCCAACGCACACACGCACGCGCACACACACACCCACACACACACGCACAAACACACACACACACACACACACACCCACACACACACACACATGTTCGCGCACGCACAAACACACACACACACACACACACACACACACACACACACACACACACACACACACACACACACACACACACAGAGAGACAGTAGCCTAAGAACTGCAGCCTGGGCACATTTGAGGCTCTCAGCCCAGAGGCTAAGAAAACATGTCATCTGCTGGCCCAGTGATAAGCTCAGTGTGTGTGTGTGTGTGTGTGTGTGTGTGTGTGTGTGGTGTGTGTGTGTGTGTGTGTGTGTGTGTGTGTGTGTGTGTGTGTGTGTGTGATGGGGGTTGACAGGATAGCCCAGTCCAGTCAGCACTCATTAGTAAAGGAGAGAATCCCTGAATGAGGAATGACCTCTCATTACTGGAACACACACACACACACACACAGACAGACAGACAGACAGACAGACATACATACACAGACAGACAGACAGACAGACAGACAGACAGACAGACAGACAGACAGACAGACACACACACAGGCCCATCTTATTGATCTGGTCAATGGGAAAAGGTTTCACACACACACACACACACACACACACACACAGGCCCATCTTATTGATCAGGTCAATGGGAAAAGGTTTCACACACACACACACACACACACACACACACACACACACACACAGGCCCATCTTATTGATCAGGTCAATGGGAAAAGGTTTCACACACACACACACACACACACACCACACACACACACACACACACACACACAGGCCCATCTTATTGATCAGGTCAATGGGAAAAGGTTTTACACACACACACACACACACACACACACACACACACACACACACACACACACACACACACACACACACACACACACACACACACACACACACACACAGGCCCATCTTATTGATCAGGTCAATGGGAAAAGGTTTCACACACACACACACACACACACAGGCCCATCTTATTGATCAGGTCGATGGGAAAAGGTTTCACACACACAGGCCCATCTTATTGATCAGGTCGATGGGAAAAGGTTTCACACACACAGGCCCATCTTATTGATCAGGTCAATGGGAAAAGGTTTCACACACACACACACAGGCCCATCTTATTGATCAGGTCGATGGGAAAAGGTTTCACGCACACAGGCCCATCTTATTGATCAGGTCGATGGGAAAAGGTTTCACACACACAGGCCCATCTTATTGATCAGGTTGATGGGAAAAGGTTTCCTTGTCACCTGAACTGTAGTGAACATCAGTTTTATGGATATTGATCTTAATTTACTGTTTATATATTTTTTTACCTCTTCAAACATTAGAATTTTCACCTGGAACTTCATTATATTGTCATGAAGTTGAAACAGAACAAAGGTAGACTAGTGGTTAGAGTGTAGAGGTGGCAGGTAGTTATGGTAGACTAGTGGTTAGAGTGTAGAGGTGGCAGGTAGTTATGGTAGCCTAGTGGTTAGAGTGTAGAGGTGGCAGGGTAGCCTAGTGGTTAGAGTGTAGAGGTGGCAGGTAGTTATGTTAGACTAGTGGTTAGAGTGTAGAGGTGGCAGGTAGTTATGTTAGCCTAGTGGTTAGAGTGTAGAGGTGGCAGGTAGCCTAGTGGTTAGAGTGTAGAGGTGGCAGGGTAGACTAGTGGTTAGCGTGTAGAGGTGGCAGGTAGTTATGGTAGACTAGTGGTTAGAGTGTAGAGGTGGCAGGTAGTTATGGTAGACTAGTGGTTAGAGTGTAGAGGTGGCAGGGTAGACTAGTGGTTAGAGTGTAGAGGTGGCAGGTAGTTATGGTAGACTAGTGGTTAGAGTGTAGAGGTGGCAGGTAGTTATGGTAGACTAGTGGTTAGAGTGTAGAGGTGGCAGGTAGTTATGGTAGCCTAGTGGTTAGAGTGTAGAGGTGGCAGGTAGTTATGGTAGACTAGTGGTTAGAGTGTAGAGGTGGCAGGGTAGACTAGTGGTTAGAGTGTAGAGGTGGCAGGTAGTTATGGTAGACTAGTGGTTAGAGTGTAGAGATGGCAGGTAGTTATGGTAGCCTAGTGGTTAGAGTGTAGAGGTGGCAGGTAGTTATGTTAGACTAGTGGTTAGAGTGTAGAGGTGGCAGGGTAGCCTAGTGGTTAGAGTGTAGAGGTGGCAGGGTAGACTAGTGGTTAGAGTGTAGAGGTGGCAGGTAGCCTAGTGGTTAGAGTGTAGAGGAGGCAGGGTAGACTAGTGGTTAGAGTGTAGAGGTGGCAGGTAGTTATGTTAGACTAGTGGTTAGAGTGTAGAGGTGGCAGGGTAGCCTAGTGGTTAGAGTGTAGAGGTGGCAGGGTAGCCTAGTGGTTAGAGTGTAGAGGTGGCAGGTAGTTATGGTAGACTAGTGGTTAGAGTGTAGAGGTGGCAGGTAGACTAGTGGTTAGAGTGTAGAGGTGGCAGGTAGACTAGCGGTTAGAGTGTAGAGGTGGCAGGTAGACTAGTGGTTAGAGTGTAGAGGTGGCAGGTAGACTAGTGGTTAGAGTGTAGAGGTGGCAGGTAGTTATGGTAGACTAGTGGTTAGAGTGTAGAGGTGGCAGGTAGACTAGTGGTTAGAGTGTAGAGGTGGCAGGTAGACTAGTGGTTAGAGTGTAGAGGTGGCAGGTAGACTAGTGGTTAGAGTGTAGAGGTGGCAGGTAGTTATGTTAGACTAGTGGTTAGAGTGTAGAGGTGGCAGGTAGTTATGGTAGACTAGTGGTTAGAGTGTAGAGGTGGCAGGTAGACTAGTGGTTAGAGTGTAGAGGTGGCAGGTAGACTAGTGGTTAGAGTGTAGAGGTGGCAGGTAGTTATGTTAGACTAGTGGTTAGAGTGTAGAGGTGGCAGGTAGTTATGGTAGACTAGTGGTTAGAGTGTAGAGGTGGCAGGTAGTTATGTTAGACTAGTGGTTAGAGTGTAGAGGTGGCAGGGTAGCCTAGTGGTTAGAGTGTAGAGGTGGCAGGGTAGCCTAGTGGTTAGAGTGTAGAGGTGGCAGGTAGTTATGGTAGACTAGTGGTTAGAGTGTAGAGGTGGCAGGTAGACTAGTGGTTAGAGTGTAGAGGTGGCAGGTAGTTATGTTTAGAGTTTAATATGAAGGATAACATACAGAGAGTTACCTGGGGAGGCAGGTAGACTAGTGGTTAGAGTGTAGAGGTGGCAGGTAGACTAGTGGTTAGAGTGTAGAGGTGGCAGGTAGTTATGGTAGACTAGTGGTTAGAGTGTAGAGGTGGCAGGTAGTTATGGTAGACTAGTGGTTAGAGTGTAGAGGTGGCAGGTAGTTATGGTAGACTAGTGGTTAGAGTGTAGAGGTGGCAGGTAGTTATGGTAGACTAGTGGTTAGAGTGTAGAGGTGGCAGGTAGACTAGTGGTTAGAGTGTAGAGGTGGCAGGTAGTTATGGTAGACTAGTGGTTAGAGTGTAGAGGTGGCAGGTAGTTATGGTAGACTAGTGGTTAGAGTGTAGAGGTGGCAGGTAGTTATGGTAGACTAGTGGTTAGAGTGTAGAGGTGGCAGGTAGACTAGTGGTTAGAGTGTAGAGGTGGCAGGTAGTTATGGTAGACTAGTGGTTAGAGTGTAGAGGTGGCAGGTAGTTATGGTAGACTAGTGGTTAGAGTGTAGAGGTGGCAGGTAGTTATGGTAGACTAGTGGTTAGAGTGTAGAGGTGGCAGGTAGTTATGTTTAGAGTTTAATATGAAGGATAACATACAGAGAGTTACCTGGGGAGGCAGGTAGACTAGTGGTTAGAGTGTTGGACTAGTAACTGAAAGGTTGAGCTGACAAGGTAAAAATCTGTCATTCTGTCCCTGAACGAGGCAGTTTAACCCCACTGTTCCCTGGTAGGCTGTCATTGTATATAAGAATGTGTTCTTTAACTGACTTGCCTCGTTAAATAAAGATGAAATAATAAAATACTGTAATACGGCCTCCCGGGTGGCGCAGTGGTTAAGGGCGCTGTACTGCAGCGCCAGCTGTGCCACCAGAGACTCTGGGTTCGCACCCAGGCTCTGTTGTAACCGGCCGCGACCGGGAGGTCAGTGGGGCGACACACAATCGGCCTAGCGTCATCTGGGTTAAGGATGACGCTAGGGGCGACACACAACCGGCCCTCCTGTGGCGGGCCGGGCGCAGTGCGCGCTAACCAACACCGAGGTGCGCGGTGTTTCCTCCGACACATTGGTGCGGCTGGCTTCCGGGTTGGGATGCGCGCTGTGTCAAGAAGCAGTGAGGCTTGATTGGGTTGTGTTTCGGAGGACGCATGACTTCCAACCTTCGTCTCTCCCGAGCCCGTACGGGAGTTGTAGCGATGAGACAAGATAGTAGCTACTAAAACAATTGGACACCACGAAATGGGGGAGAAAAAGGGGTAAAATTAAACTATATAAAAATACTGCAATACATTCAGAAAACAACTTTTAAACATACTGCACATTAAATGCCATTAACTAATCATTTACATATCATTTACATAATGCACTTCTACTTCCTGATCTTTTAACCAATTATTCTATAACCAACAACATCAGAAGTGTGCTGCCTGTGTAATGGCAGCCTGACACTGTTACTCTATGCATGACTAATGAAGTAAATACCAGACTGTATGGATTTATTGAAGCCTATAAAATCAGCTATAAAATAACGGACCGGTTTGACTTTAGTGTAAAAGCTCATCCGATGTTAATAACAGCTCATTCATCTCAGTCTCCATAATGACATGTGACAGCGTCCTGGACAGGGTTTATAAACCGTCAGTACGGAACATATGGAACTGCGGGACCTGTTTTTGGAACCACGGAACAATAGAATCATGGAGTCATAATGGAATGATTTGACTGGTGGGCTTTGGCCATATGTTGCTGAGGGCCGTGTTCCTGTTAGGATCCGTTCCAAATGGTACCCTTTATAGTGCACTACTTTGGACCAGAGCCCATATAGGGAATAGGGGGGGGGGGGGAGGGGGGGCAATTTGGGATGCGGACTAGGACAGCTGGTCTAAACAGCTCATGTTGCATTGAGTTAAGTAGCAATCGATCAGAACGGGTTGAGGTCATTGAGTGGTTTGACTAAAGTTGATGGGGCGAGAGAGACTGTTGTGTTTTAACTAGTTAAAGTCCATTAGCAGGATGTTGAGAGAAACTGTTGTGTTTTAACTAGTTAATGTCCATTAGCAGGATGTTGAGAGAAACTGTTGTGTTTTAACTAGTTAAAGTCCATTATCAGGATGTTGAGAGAGACTGGTGTGTTTTAACTAGTTAAAGTCCATTATCAGGATGCTGAGAGAGACTGTTGTGTTTTAACTAGTTAAAGTCCATTATCAGGATGCTGAGAGAGACTGTTGTGTTTTAACTAGTTAACTAGTTAAAGTCCATTAGCAGGATGCTGAGAGAGACTGTTGTGTTTTAACTAGTTAAAGTCCATTATCAGGATGCTGAGAGAGACTGTTGTGTTTTAACTAGTTAAAGTCCATTATCAGGATGTTGAGAGAGACTGTTGTGTTTTAACTAGTTAACTAGTTAAAGTCCATTATCAGGATGCTGAGAGAGACTGTTGTGTTTTAACTAGTTAAAGTCCATTAGCAGGATGTTGAGAGAAACTGTTGTGTTTTAACTAGTTAAAGTCCATTATCAGGATGTTGAGAGAGACTGTTGTGTTTTAACTAGTTAACTAGTTAAAGTCCATTAGCAGGATGCTGAGAGAGACTGTTGTGTTTTAACTAGTTAAAGTCCATTATCAGGATGCTGAGAGAGACTGTTGTGTTTTAACTAGTTAAAGTCCATTATCAGGATGTTGAGAGAGACTGTTGTGTTTTAACTAGTTAACTAGTTAAAGTCCATTATCAGGATGCTGAGAGAGACTGTTGTGTTTTAACTAGTTAAAGTCCATTAGCAGGATGGACTTTAACTAGTTAAAGTCCATTATCAGGATGCTGAGAGAGACTGTTGTGTTTTAACTAGTTAACTAGTTAAAGTCCATTAGCAGGATGCTGAGAGAGACTGTTGTGTTTTAACTAGTTAAAGTCCATTATCAGGATGCTGAGAGAGACTGTTGTGTTTTAACTAGTTAAAGTCCATTATCAGGATGTTGAGAGAGACTGTTGTGTTTTAAGTAGTTAACTAGTTAAAGTCCATTATCAGGATGCTGAGAGAGACTGTTGTGTTTTAACTAGTTAAAGTCCATTAGCAGGATGTTGAGAGAAACTGTTGTGTTTTAACTAGTTAAAGTCCATTATCAGGATGTTGAGAGAGACTGGTGTGTTTTAACTAGTTAAAGTCCATTATCAGGATGCTGAGAGAGACTGTTGTGTTTTAACTAGTTAAAGTCCATTATCAGGATGCTGAGAGAGACTGTTGTGTTTTAACTAGTTAACTAGTTAAAGTCCATTAGCAGGATGCTGAGAGAGACTGTTGTGTTTTAACTAGTTAAAGTCCATTATCAGGATGCTGAGAGAGACTGTTGTGTTTTAACTAGTTAAAGTCCATTATCAGGATGTTGAGAGAGACTGTTGTGTTTTAACTAGTTAACTAGTTAAAGTCCATTATCAGGATGCTGAGAGAGACTGTTGTGTTTTAACTAGTTAAAGTCCATTAGCAGGATGTTGAGAGAGACTGTTGTGTTTTAACTAGTTAAAGTCCATTAGCAGGATGTTGAGAGAGACTGTTGTGTTTTAACTAGTTAAAGTCCATTAGCAGGATGTTGAGAGAAACTGTTGTGTTTTAACTAGTTAAAGTCCATTATCAGGATGTTGAGAGAAACTGTTGTGTTTTAACTAGTTAAAGTCCATTAGCAGGATGTTGAGAGAAACTGTTGTGTTTTAACTAGTTAAAGTCCATTATCAGGATGTTGAGAGAAACTGTTGTGTTTTAACTAGTTAAAGTCCATTATCAGGATGTTGAGAGAGACTGTTGTGTTTTAACTAGTTAAAGTCCATTATCAGGATGCTGAGAGAGACTGTTGTGTTTTAACTAGTTAAAGTCCATTAGCAGGATGTTGAGAGAGACTGTTGGACTGTAGTAGTGATGATTAGACTGGACTGTAGTAGTGATGTAGTGATGATTAGACTGGACTGTAGTAGTGATGTAGTGATGTGATTAGACTGGACTGTAGTAGTGATGTAGTGATATGATTAGACTGGACTGTAGTAGTGATGTAGTGATATGATTAGACTGGACTGTAGTAGTGATGTGATTAGACTGGACTGTAGTAGTGATGTGATTAGACTGGACTGTAGTAGTGATATGATTAGACTGGACTGTAGTAGTGATGTAGTGATATGATTAGACTGGACTGTAGTAGTGATGATTAGACTGGACTGTAGTAGTGATGTAGTGATGATTAGACCTGACTGTAGTAGTGATGATTAGACTGGACTGTAGTAGTGATGTAGTGATGATTAGACTGGACTGTAGTAGTGATGATTAGACTGGACTGTAGTAGTGATGTAGTGATGATTAGACTGGACTGTAGTAGTGATGTAGTGATGATTAGACTGGACTGTAGTAGTGATGATTAGACTGGACTGTAGTAGTGATGTAGTGATATGATTAGACTGGACTGTAGTAGTGATGATTAGACTGGACTGTAGTAGTGATGTAGTGATATGATTAGACTGGACTGTAGTAGTGATGATTAGACTGGACTGTAGTAGTGATGTAGTGATGATTAGACTGGACTGTAGTAGTGATGATTAGACTGGACTGTAGTAGTGATGTAGTGATGATTAGACTGGACTGTAGTAGTGATACGATTAGACTGGACTGTAGTAGTGATGTAGTGATGATTAGACTGGGCTGTAGTAGTGATGATTAGACTGGACTGTAGTAGTGATGTAGTGATGATTAGACTGGACTGTAGTAGTGATGTAGTGATGATTAGACTGGACTGTAGTAGTGATGTAGTGATGATTAGACTGGACTGTAGTAGTGATGTAGTGATGATTAGACTGGACTGTAGTAGTGATGTAGTGATATGATTAGACTGGACTGTAGTAGTGATGTAGTGATGATTAGACTGGACTGTAGTAGTGATGATTAGACTGGACTGTAGTAGTGATGTAGTGATATGATTAGACTGGACTGTAGTAGTGATGTAGTGATGATTAGACTGGACTGTAGTAGTGATGATTAGACTGGACTGTAGTAGTGATGTAGTGATGATTAGACTGGACTGTAGTAGTGATGTAGTGATGATTAGACTGGACTGTAGTAGTGATGTAGTGATGATTAGACTGGACTGTAGTAGTGATGATTAGACTGGACTGTAGTAGTGATGATTAGACTGGACTGTAGTAGTGATGTAGTGATACGATTAGACTGGACTGTAGTAGTGATGATTAGACTGGACTGTAGTAGTGATGATTAGACTGGACTGTAGTAGTGATGATTAGACTGGACTGTAGTAGTGATTTAGTGATACGATTAGACTGGACTGTAGTAGTGATGATTAGACTGGACTGTAGTAGTGATGATTAGACTGGACTGTAGTAGTGATGATTAGACTGGACTGTAGTAGTGATGTAGTGATGATTAGACTGGACTGTAGTAGTGATGATTAGACTGGACTGTAGTAGTGATACGATTAGACTGGACTGTAGTAGTGATGATTAGACTGGACTGTAGTAGTGATTTAGTGATGATTAGACTGGACTGTAGTAGTGATGTAGTGATGATTAGACTGGACTGTAGTAGTGATGTAGTGATGATTTGACTGGACTGTAGTAGTGATGTAGTGATGATTAGACTGGACTGTAGTAGTGATGTAGTGATATGATTAGACTGAACTGTAGTAGTGATGTAGTGATATGATTAGACTGGACTGTAGTTGGGCTGTAGTGATATGATTAGACTGGACTGTAGTAGTGATGTAGTGATGATTAGACTGGACTGTAGTAGTGATGTAGTGATATGATTAGACTGGACTGTAGTAGTGAGTAGTGATGATTAGACTGGACTGTAGTAGTGATGTAGTGATGATTAGACTGGACTGTAGTAGTGATGTAGTGATGATTAGATGGACTGTAGTAGTGATGTAGTGATGATTAGACTGGACTGTAGTAGTGATGTAGTGATGTGATTAGACTGGACTGTAGTAGTGATGTAGTGATGTGATTAGACTGGACTGTAGTAGTGATGTAGTGATGATTAGACTGGACTGTAGTAGTGATGTAGTGATGTGATTAGACTGGACTGTAGTAGTGATGATTAGACTGGGCTGTAGTAGTGATATTAGACTGGACTGTAGTAGTGATGATTAGACTGGACTGTAGTAGTGATGTAGTGATACGATTAGACTGGACTGTAGTAGTGATGATTAGACTGGACTGTAGTAGTGATTATTAGACTGGACTGTAGTAGTGATGATTAGACTGGACTGTAGTAGTGATGTAGTGATGATTAGACTGGACTGTAGTAGTGATGATTAGACTGGACTGTAGTAGTGATACGATTAGACTGGACTGTAGTAGTGATGATTAGACTGGACTGTAGTAGTGATTTAGTGATACGATTAGACTGGACTGTAGTAGTGATGATTAGACTGGACTGTAGTAGTGATGATTAGACTGGACTGTAGTAGTGATGTAGTGATGATTAGACTGGACTGTGGTAGTGATGATTAGACTGGACTGTAGTAGTGATACGATTAGACTGGACTGTAGTAGTGATACGATTAGACTGGACTGTAGTAGTGATGTAGTGATATGATTAGACTGGACTGTAGTAGTGATGTAGTGATACGATTAGACTGGACTGTAGTAGTGCTACGATTAGACTGGACTGTAGTAGTGATTGTAGTGATGATTAGACTGGACTGTAGTAGTGATGATTAGACTGGACTGTAGTAGTGATACGATTAGACTGGACTGTAGTAGTGATGATTAGACTGGACTGTAGTAGTGATGTAGTGATGATTAGACTGGACTGTAGTAGTGATGATTAGACTGGACTGTAGTAGTGATGATTAGACTGGACTGTAGTAGTGATGATTAGACTGGACTGTAGTAGTGATTTAGTGATACGATTAGACTGGACTGTAGTAGTGATGATTAGACTGGACTGTAGTAGTGATGATTAGACTGGACTGTAGTAGTGATGATTAGACTGAACTGTAGTAGTGATGTAGTGATGATTAGACTGAACTGTAGTAGTGATGTAGTGATATGATTAGACTGGACTGTAGTAGTGATGTAGTGATGATTAGACTGGACTGTAGTAGTGATATGATTAGACTGGACTGTAGTAGTGATACGATTAGACTGGACTGTAGTAGTGATGTAAGTGATATGATTAGACTGGACTGTAGTAGTGATGTAGTGATGATTAGACTGGACTGTAGTAGTGATGTAGTGATGATTAGACTGGACTGTAGTAGTGATGTAGTGATATGATTAGACTGGACTGTAGTAGTGATGTAGTGATATGATTAGACTGGACTGTAGTAGTGATGTAGTGATACGATTAGACTGGACTGTAGTAGTGCTACGATTAGACTGGACTGTAGTAGTGATGTAGTGATGATTAGACTGGACTGTAGTAGTGATGATTAGACTGGACTGTAGTAGTGATACGATTAGACTGGACTGTAGTAGTGATGATTAGACTGGACTGTAGTAGTGATGTAGTGATGATTAGACTGGACTGTAGTAGTGATGATTAGACTGAACTGTAGTAGTGATGTAGTGATGATTAGACTGAACTGTAGTAGTGATGTAGTGATATGATTAGACTGGACTGTAGTAGTGATGTAGTGATGATTAGACTGGACTGTAGTAGTGATATGATTAGACTGGACTGTAGTAGTGATACGATTAGACTGGACTGTAGTAGTGATGTAGTGATATGATTAGACTGGACTGTAGTAGTGATGTAGTGATGATTAGACTGGGACTGTAGTAGTGATGTAGTGATGATTAGACTGGACTGTAGTAGTGATGTAGTGATATGATTAGACTGGACTGTAGTAGTGATGTAGTGATATGATTAGACTGGACTGTAGTAGTGATGTAGTGATGATTAGACTGAACTGTAGTAGTGATGTAGTGATGATTAGACTGGACTGTAGTAGTGATGTAGTGATGATTAGACTGGACTGTAGTAGTGATGTAGTGATGATTAGACTGGACTGTAGTAGTGATTTAGTGATGATTAGACTGGACTGTAGTAGTGATGTAGTGATATTATTAGACTGGAATGTAGTAGTGATGTAGTGATATGATTAGACTGGACTGTAGTAGTGATGTAGTGATACGATTAGACTGGACTGTAGTAGTGATGATTAGACTGGACTGTAGTAGTGATGATTAGACTGGACTGTAGTAGTGATGATTAGACTGGACTGTAGTAGTGATGTAGTGATGATTAGACTGGACTGTAGTAGTGATGTAGTGATACGATTAGACTGGACTGTAGTAGTGATGATTAGACTGGGCTGTAGTAGTGATGATTAGACTGGACTGTAGTAGTGATGATTAGACTGGACTGTAGTAGTGATGATTAGACTGGACTGTAGTAGTGATGTAGTGATGATTAGACTGGACTGTAGTAGTGATGATTAGACTGGACTGTAGTAGTGATACGATTAGACTGGACTGTAGTAGTGATGATTAGACTGGACTGTAGTAGTGATGTAGTGATATGATTAGACTGGACTGTAGTAGTGATGATTAGACTGGACTGTAGTAGTGATGATTAGACTGGACTGTAGTAGTGATGTAGTGATGATTAGACTGGACTGTGGTAGTGATGATTAGACTGGACTGTAGTAGTGATGTAGTGATATGATTAGACTGGACTGTAGTAGTGATGTAGTGATACGATTAGACTGGACTGTAGTAGTGCTACGATTAGACTGGACTGTAGTAGTGATGTAGTGATGATTAGACTGGACTGTAGTAGTGATGATTAGACTGGACTGTAGTAGTGATACGATTAGACTGGACTGTAGTAGTGATGTAGTGATGTGATTAGACTGGACTGTAGTAGTGATGTAGTGATGATTAGACTGGACTGTAGTAGTGATGTAGTGATATGATTAGACTGAACTGTAGTAGTGATGTGATTAGACTGAACTGTAGTAGTGATGTAGTGATGTGATTAGACTGGACTGTAGTAGTGATGTAGTGATGATTAGACTGGACTGTAGTAGTGATGTAGTGATGATTAGACTGGACTGTAGTAGTGATGATTAGACTGGACTGTAGTAGTGATGTAGTGATATGATTAGACTGGACTGTAGTAGTGATGATTAGACTGGACTGTAGTAGTGATGTAGTGATATGATTAGACTGGACTGTAGTAGTGATGATTAGACTGGACTGTAGTAGTGATGTAGTGATGATTAGACTGACTGTAGTAGTGATGATTAGACTGGACTGTAGTAGTGATGTAGTGATGATTAGACTGGACTGTAGTAGTGATACGATTAGACTGGACTGTAGTAGTGATGTAGTGATGATTAGACTGGGCTGTAGTAGTGATGATTAGACTGGACTGTAGTAGTGATGTAGTGATGATTAGACTGGACTGTAGTAGTGATGTAGTGATGATTAGACTGGACTGTAGTAGTGATGTAGTGATGATTAGACTGGACTGTAGTAGTGATGTAGTGATGATTAGACTGGACTGTAGTAGTGATGTAGTGATATGATTAGACTGGACTGTAGTAGTGATGTAGTGATGATTAGACTGGACTGTAGTAGTGATGATTAGACTGGACTGTAGTAGTGATGTAGTGATATGATTAGACTGGACTGTAGTAGTGATGTAGTGATGATTAGACTGGACTGTAGTAGTGATGATTAGACTGGACTGTAGTAGTGATGTAGTGATGATTAGACTGGACTGTAGTAGTGATGTAGTGATGATTAGACTGGACTGTAGTAGTGATGTAGTGATGATTAGACTGGACTGTAGTAGTGATGATTAGACTGGACTGTAGTAGTGATGATTAGACTGGACTGTAGTAGTGATGTAGTGATACGATTAGACTGGACTGTAGTAGTGATGATTAGACTGGACTGTAGTAGTGATGATTAGACTGGACTGTAGTAGTGATGATTAGACTGGACTGTAGTAGTGATTTAGTGATACGATTAGACTGGACTGTAGTAGTGATGATTAGACTGGACTGTAGTAGTGATGATTAGACTGGACTGTAGTAGTGATGATTAGACTGGACTGTAGTAGTGATGTAGTGATGATTAGACCGGACTGTAGTAGTGATGATTAGACTGGACTGTAGTAGTGATACGATTAGACTGGACTGTAGTAGTGATGATTAGACTGGACTGTAGTAGTGATTTAGTGATGATTAGACTGGACTGTAGTAGTGATGTAGTGATGATTAGACTGGACTGTAGTAGTGATGTAGTGATGATTTGACTGGACTGTAGTAGTGATGTAGTGATGATTAGACTGGACTGTAGTAGTGATGTAGTGATATGATTAGACTGAACTGTAGTAGTGATGTAGTGATATGATTAGACTGGACTGTAGTTGGGCTGTAGTGATATGATTAGACGGACTGTAGTAGTGATGTAGTGATGATTAGACTGGACTGTAGTAGTGATGTAGTGATATGATTAGACTGGACTGTAGTAGTGATGTAGTGATGATTAGACTGGACTGTAGTAGTGATGTAGTGATGATTAGACTGGACTGTAGTAGTGATGTAGTGATGATTAGACTGGACTGTAGTAGTGATGTAGTGATGATTAGACTGGACTGTAGTAGTGATGTAGTGATGATTAGACTGGACTGTAGTAGTGATGTAGTGATGATTAGACTGGACTGTAGTAGTGATGTAGTGATGTGATTAGACTGGACTGTAGTAGTGATGTAGTGATGTGATTAGACTGGACTGTAGTAGTGATGTAGTGATGATTAGACTGGACTGTAGTAGTGATGTAGTGATGTGATTAGACTGGACTGTAGTAGTGATGATTAGACTGGGCTGTAGTAGTGATGATTAGACTGGACTGTAGTAGTGATGATTAGACTGGACTGTAGTAGTGATGTAGTGATACGATTAGACTGGACTGTAGTAGTGATGATTAGACTGGACTGTAGTAGTGATTATTAGACTGGACTGTAGTAGTGATGATTAGACTGGACTGTAGTAGTGATGTAGTGATGATTAGACTGGACTGTAGTAGTGATGATTAGACTGGACTGTAGTAGTGATACGATTAGACTGGACTGTAGTAGTGATACGATTAGACTGGACTGTAGTAGTGATTTAGTGATACGATTAGACTGGACTGTAGTAGTGATGATTAGACTGGACTGTAGTAGTGATGATTAGACTGGACTGTAGTAGTGATGTAGTGATGATTAGACTGGACTGTGGTAGTGATGATTAGACTGGACTGTAGTAGTGATACGATTAGACTGGACTGTAGTAGTGATACGATTAGACTGGACTGTAGTAGTGATGTAGTGATATGATTAGACTGGACTGTAGTAGTGATGTAGTGATACGATTAGACTGGACTGTAGTAGTGCTACGATTAGACTGGACTGTAGTAGTGATGTAGTGATGATTAGACTGGACTGTAGTAGTGATGATTAGACTGGACTGTAGTAGTGATACGATTAGACTGGACTGTAGTAGTGATGATTAGACTGGACTGTAGTAGTGATGTAGTGATGATTAGACTGGACTGTAGTAGTGATGATTAGACTGGACTGTAGTAGTGATGATTAGACTGGACTGTAGTAGTGATGATTAGACTGGACTGTAGTAGTGATTTAGTGATACGATTAGACTGGACTGTAGTAGTGATGATTAGACTGGACTGTAGTAGTGATGATTAGACTGGACTGTAGTAGTGATGATTAGACTGAACTGTAGTAGTGATGTAGTGATGATTAGACTGAACTGTAGTAGTGATGTAGTGATATGATTAGACTGGACTGTAGTAGTGATGTAGTGATGATTAGACTGGACTGTAGTAGTGATATGATTAGACTGGACTGTAGTAGTGATACGATTAGACTGGACTGTAGTAGTGATGTAGTGATATGATTAGACTGGACTGTAGTAGTGATGTAGTGATGATTAGACTGGACTGTAGTAGTGATGTAGTGATGATTAGACTGGACTGTAGTAGTGATGTAGTGATATGATTAGACTGGACTGTAGTAGTGATGTAGTGATATGATTAGACTGGACTGTAGTAGTGATGTAGTGATACGATTAGACTGGACTGTAGTAGTGCTACGATTAGACTGGACTGTAGTAGTGATGTAGTGATGATTAGACTGGACTGTAGTAGTGATGATTAGACTGGACTGTAGTAGTGATACGATTAGACTGGACTGTAGTAGTGATGATTAGACTGGGACTGTAGTAGTGATGTAGTGATGATTAGACTGGACTGTAGTAGTGATGAATTAGACTGAACTGTAGTAGTGATGTAGTGGATGATTAGACTGAACTGTAGTAGTGATGTAGTGATATGATTAGACTGGACTGTAGTAGTGATGTAGTGATGATTAGACTGGACGTAGTAGTGATATGATTAGACTGGACTGTAGTAGTGATACGATTAGACTGGACTGTAGTAGTGATGTAGTGATATGATTAAGACTGGACTGTAGTAGTGATGTAGTGATGATTAGACTGGACTGTAGTAGTGATGTAGTGATGATTAGACTTGGACTGTAGTAGTGATGTAGTGATATGATTAGACTGGACTGTAGTAGTGATGTAGTGATATGATTAGACTGGACTGTAGTAGTGATGTAGTGATGATTAGACTGAACTGTAGTAGTGATGTAGTGATGATTAGACTGGACTGTAAGTAGTGATGTAGTGATGATTAGACTGGACTGTAGTAGTGATGTAGTGATGATTAGACTGGACTGTAGTAGTGATTTAGTGATGATTAGACTGGACTGTAGTAGTGATGTTAGTGATATTATTAGACTGGAATGTAGTAGTGATGTAGTGATATGATTAGACTGGACTGTAGTAGTGATGTAGTGATACGATTAGACTGGACTGTAGTAGTGATGATTAGACTGGACTGTAGTAGTGATGAATTAGACTGGACTGTAGTAGTGATGATTAGACTGGACTGTAGTAGTGATGTAGTGATGATTAGACTGGACTGTAGTAGTGATGTAGTGATACGATTAGACTGGACTGTAGTAGTGATGATTAGACTGGGCTGTAGTAGTGATGATTAGACTGGACTGTAGTAGTGATGATTAGACTGGACTGTAGTAGTGATGATTAGACTGGACTGTAGTAGTGATGTAGTGATGATTAGACTGGACTGTAGTAGTGATGATTAGACTGGACTGTAGTAGTGATACGATTAGACTGGACTGTAGTAGTGATGATTAGACTGGACTGTAGTAGTGATGTAGTGATACGATTAGACTGGACTGTAGTAGTGATGATTAGACTGGACTGTAGTAGTGATGATTAGACTGGACTGTAGTAGTGATGTAGTGATGATTAGACTGGACTGTGGTAGTGATGATTAGACTGGACTGTAGTAGTGATGTAGTGATATGAATTAGACTGGACTGTAGTAGTGATGTAGTGATACGATTAGACTGGACTGTAGTAGTGCTACGATTAGACTGGACTGTAGTAGTGATGTAGTGATGATTAGACTGGACTGTAGTAGTGATGATTAGACTGGACTGTAGTAGTGATACGATTAGACTGGACTGTAGTAGTGATGTAGTGATGTGATTAGACTGGACTGTAGTAGTGATGTAGTGATGATTAGACTGGACTGTAGTAGTGATGTAGTGATATGATTAGACTGAACTGTAGTAGTGATGTGATTAGACTGAACTGTAGTAGTGATGTAGTGATGTGATTAGACTGGACTGTAGTAGTGATGTAGTGATGTGATTAGACTGGACTGTAGTAGTGATGTAGTGATGATTAGACTGGACTGTAGTAGTGATGTAGTGATGATTAGACTGGGACTGTAGTAGTGATTTAGTGATGATTAGACTGGACTGTAGTAGTGATGTAGTGATGATTAGACTGGACTGTAGTAGTGATGTAGTGATGATTAGACTGGACTGTAGTAGTGATTGTAGTGATGATTAGACTGGACTGTAGTAGTGATGTAGTGATGTGATTAGACTGGACTGTAGTAGTGATGTAGTGATGTGATTAGACTGGACTGTAGTAGTGATGTAGTGATGATTAGACTTGGACTGTAGTAGTGATATGATTAGACTGGACTGTAGTAGTGATACGATTTAGACTGGACTGTAGTAGTGATGTAGTGGATTATGATTAGACTGGACTGTAGTAGTGATGTAGTGATGATTAGACTGGACTGTAGTAGTGATGTAGTGATGATTAGACTGGACTGTAGTAGTGATGTAGTGATATGATTAGACTGGACTGTAGTAGTGATGTAGTGATATGATTAGACTGGACTGTAGTAGTGATGTAGTGATACGATTAGACTGGACTGTAGTAGTGCTACGATTAGACTGGACTGTAGTAGTGATGTAGTGATGATTAGACTGGACTGTAGTAGTGATGATTAGACTGGACTGTGTAGTGATACGATTAGACTGGACTGTAGTAGTGATGATTAGACTGGACTGTAGTAGTGATGTAGTGATGATTAGACTGGACTGTAGTAGTGATGATTAGACCTGAACTGTAGTAGTGATGTAGTGATGATTAGACTGAACTGTAGTAGTGATGTAGTGATATGATTAGACTGGACTGTAGTAGTGATGTAGTGATGATTAGACTGGACTGTAGTAGTGATATGATTAGACTGGACTGTAGTAGTGATACGATTAGACTGGACTGTAGTATTGATGTAGTGATATGATTAGACTGGACTGTAGTAGTGATGTAGTGATGATTAGACTGGACTGTAGTAGTGATGTAGTGATGATTAGACTGGACTGTTAGTAGTGATGTAGTGATATGATTAGACTGGACTGTAGTAGTGATGTAGTGATATGATTAAGACTGGACTGTAGTAGTGATGTAGTGATGATTAGACTGAACTGTAGTAGTGATGTAGTGATGATTAGACTGGACTGTAGTAGTGATGTAGTGATGATTAGACTGGACTGTAGTAGTGATGTAGTGATGATTAGACTGGACTGTAGTAGTGATTTAGTGATGATTAGACTGGACTGTAGTAGTGATGTAGTGATATTATTAGACTGGAATGTAGTAGTGATGTAGTGATATGATTAGACTGGACTGTAGTAGTGATGTAGTGATACGATTAGACTGGACTGTAGTAGTGATGATTAGACTGGACTGTAGTAGTGATGATTAGACTGGACTGTAGTAGTGATGATTAGACTGGACTGTAGTAGTGATGTAGTGATGATTAGACTGGACTGTAGTAGTGATGTAGTGATACGATTAGGACTGGACTGTAGTAGTGATGATTAGACTGGGCTGTAGTAGTGATGATTAGACTGGACTGTAGTAGTGATGATTAGACTGGACTGTAGTAGTGATGATTAACTGGACTGTAGTTAGTGATGTAGTGATGATTAGACTGGACTGTAGTAGTGATGATTAGACTGGACTGTAGTAGTGATACGATTAGACTGGACTGTAGTAGTGATGATTAGACTGGACTGTAGTAGTGAGTAGTGATACGATTAGACTCGGACTGTAGTAGTGATGATTAGACTGGGACTGTAGTAGTGATGATTAGACTGGACTGTAGTATTGATGTAGTGATGATTAGACTGGACTGTGGTAGTGATGATTGGACTGGACTGTAGTAGGTGATGTAGTGGATATGATTAGACTGGACTGTAGTAGTGATGTAGTGATACGATTAGACTGGACCATGTAGTAGTGCTACGATTAGACTGGACTGTAGTAGTGATGTAGTGATGATTAGACTGGACTGTAGTAGTTGATGATTAACTGGACTGTAGTAGTGATACGAGTAGACTGGACTGTAGTAGTGATGTAGTGGTGATTAGTAGTAGACTGGCACTGGTAGTAGTGATGTAGTGATGATTAGACTGGGCATGTAGTAGTGGTGTAGTGATATGATTAGGACTGAACTGTAGTTAGTGATGTGGATTAGACTGAACTGTAGTAGTGATGTAGTGATGTGATTAGACTGGACTGTAGTAGTGATGTAAGTGATGTGATTAGACTGTACGTTAGTAGTGACCTGTAGTGATGATTAGACTGGACTGTAGTAGTGATGTAGTTGATGATAGACTGGACTGTAGTAGTGATTTAGTGATGATTAGACTGGACTGTAGTAGTGATGTAGTGATGATTAGACTGGACTGTAGTAGTGATGTAGTGATGATTAGACTGGACTGTAGTAGTGATGTAGTGATGATTAGACTGGACTGTAGTAGTGATGTAGTGATGTGATTAGACTGGACTGTAGTAGTGATGTAGTGATGTGATTAGACTGGACTGTAGTAGTGATGTAGTGATGATTAGACTGGACTGTAGTAGTGATGTAGTGATGTGATTAGACTGGACTGTAGTAGTGATGATTAGACTGGACTGTAGTAGTGATGATTAGACTGGACTGTAGTAGTGATGATTAGACTGGACTGTAGTAGTGATGTAGTGATACGATTAGACTGGACTGTAGTAGTGATGATTAGACTGGACTGTAGTAGTGATGATTAGACTGGACTGTAGTAGTGATGATTAGACTGGACTGTAGTAGTGATGATTAGACTGGACTGTAGTAGTGATGTAGTGATGATGATTTAGTGATTGATGATTAGACTGACTGTGTAGTATGTAGTGATATTATTAGCTGGAATGTAGTAGTGATGTAGTGATATGATTAGACTGGACTGTAGTAGTGATGTAGTGATACGATTAGACTGGACTGTAGTAGTGATGATTAGACTGGACTGTAGTAGTGATGATTAGACTGGACTGTAGTAGTGATGATTAGACTGGACTGTCGTAGTGATGTAGTGATGATTAGACTGGACTGTAGTAGTGATGTAGTGATACGATTAGACTGGACTGTAGTAGTGATGATAGACTGGGCTGTAGTAGTGATGATTAGACTGGACTGTAGTAGTGATGATTAGACTGGACTGTAGTAGTGATGATTAGACTGGACTGTAGTAGTGATGTAGTGATGATTAGACTGGACTGTAGTAGTGATGATTAGACTGGACTGTAGTAGTGATACGATTAGACTGGACTGTAGTAGTGATGATTAGACTGGACTGTAGTAGTGATGTAGTGATACGATTAGACTGGACCTGTAGTAGTGATGATTAGACTGGACTGTAGTAGTGATGATTAGACTGGACTGTAGTAGTGATGTAGTGATGATTAGACTGGAATGTGGTAGTGATGATTAGACTGGCACTGTAGTAGTGATGTAGTGATATGATTAGACTGGACTGTAGTAGTGATGTAGTGATACGATTAGACCTGGACTGTAGTAGTGCTACGATTAGACTGGACTGTAGTAGTGATTGTAGTGATGATTAGACTGGACTGTAGTAGTGATGATTAGACTGGACTGTAGTAGTGATACGATTAGACTGGACTGTAGTAGTGATGTAGTGATGTGATTAGACTGGACTGTTAGTAGGTGATGTAGTGATGATTAGACTGGACTGTAGTAGTGATGTAGTGATATGATTAGACTGAACTGTAGTAGTGATGTGATTAGACTGAACTGTAGTAGTGATGGTGATGTGATTAGACTGGACTGTAGTAGTGATGTAAGTGATGTGATTAGACTGGACTGTAGTAGTGATGTAGTGATGATTAGACTGGACTGTAGTAGTGATGTAGTGATGATTAGACTGGACTGTAGTAGTGATTTAGTGATGATTAGACTGGGACTGTAGTAGTGATGTAGTGATGATTAGACTGGACTGTAGTAGTGATGTAGTGATGATTAGACTGGACTGTAGTAGTGATGTAGTGATGATTAGACTGGACTGTAGTAGTGATGTAGTGATGTGATTAGACTGGACTGTAGTAGTGATGTAGTGATGTGATTAGACTGGACTGTAGTAGTGATGTAGTGATGATTAGACTGGACTGTAGTAGTGATGTAGTGATGTGATTAGACTGGACTGTAGTAGTGATGATTAGACTGGGCTGTAGTAGTGATGATTAGACTGGACTGTAGTAGTGATGATTAGACTGGACTGTAGTAGTGATGTAGTGATACGATTAGACTGGACTGTAGTAGTGATGATTAGACTGGACTGTAGTAGTGATTATTAGACTGGACTGTAGTAGTGATGATTAGACTGGACTGTAGTAGTGATGTAGTGATGATTAGACTGGACTGTAGTAGTGATGATTAGACTGGACTGTAGTAGTGATACGATTAGACTGGACTGTAGTAGTGATGATTAGACTGGACTGTAGTAGTGATTTAGTGATACGATTAGACTGGACTGTAGTAGTGATGATTAGACTGGACTGTAGTAGTGATGATTAGACTGGACTGTAGTAGTGATGTAGTGATGATTAGACTGGACTGTGGTAGTGATGATTAGACTGGACTGTAGTAGTGATACGATTAGACTGGACTGTAGTAGTGATACGATTAGACTGGACTGTAGTAGTGATGTAGTGATATGATTAGACTGGACTGTAGTAGTGATGTAGTGATACGATTAGACTGGACTGTAGTAGTGCTACGATTAGACTGGACTGTAGTAGTGATGTAGTGATGATTAGACCTGACTGTAGTAGTGATGATTAGACTGGACTGTAGTAGTGATACGATTAGACTGGACTGTAGTAGTGATGATTAGACTGGACTGTAGTAGTGATGTAGTGATGATTAGACTGGACTGTAGTAGTGATGATTAGACTGGACTGTAGTAGTGATTGTAGTGATGATTAGACTGGACTGTAGAGTGATGATTAGACTGGACTGTAGTAGTGATACGATTAGACTGGACTGTAGTAGTGATGATTAGACTGGACTGTAGTAGTGATGTAGTGATACAATTAGACTGGACTGTAGTAGTGATGATTAGCTACTGGACTGTAGTAGTGATGATTAGACTGGACTGTAGTAGTGATGTAGTGATGATTAGACTGGACTGTGGTAGTGATGATTAGACGGACTGTAAGTAGTGATGTAGTGATATGATTAGACTGGACTGTAGTAGTGATTGTAGTGATACGATTAGACTGGACTGTAGTAGTGCTACGATTAGACTGGACTGTAGTAGTGATGTAGTGATGATTAGACTGGACTGTAGTAGTGATGATTAGACTGGACTGTAGTAGTGATACGATTAGACTGGACTGTAGTAGTGATGTAGTGATGTGATTAGATGGACTGTAGTAGTGATGTAGTGATGATTAGACTGGACTGTAGTAGTGATTGTAGTGATATGATTAGACTGAACTGTAGTAGTGATGTGATTAGACTGAACTGTAGTAGTGATGTAGTGATGTGATTAGGACTGGACTGTAGTAGTGATTGTAGTTGATGTGATTAGACTGGACTGTAGTAGTGATGTAGTGATGATTAGACTGGACTGTAGTAGTGATGTAGTGATGATTAGACTGGACTGTAGCTAGTAGTAGTGATTTAGTGATGATTAGACTGGACTGTAGTAGTGATGTAGTGAGATTAGACTGGACTGTAGTAGTGATGTAGTGATGATTAGACTGGGACTGTAGTAGTGATGTAGTGATGATTAGACTGGACTGTAGTAAGTGATTGTAGTGATGTGATTAGACTGGACTGTAGTAGTGATGTAGTATGTGATTAGACTGGACTGTAGTAGTGATGTAGTGATGATTAGACTGGACTGTAGTAGTGATGTAGTGATGTGATTAGACTGGACTGTAGTAGCTGATGATTAGACTGGGCTGTAGTAGTGATGATTAGACTGGACTGTAGTAGTGATGATTAGACTGGACTGTAGTAGTGATGTAGTGATACGATTAGACTGGACTGTAGTAGTGCTGATTAGACTGGACTGTAGTAGTGATTATTAGACTGGACTGTAGTAGTGATGATTAGACTGGACTGTAGTAGTGATGTAGTGATGATTAGACTGGACTGTAGTAGTGATGATTAGACTGGACTGTAGTAGTGATACGATTAGACTGGACTGTAGTAGTGATGATTAGACTGGACTGTAGTAGTGATTTAGTGATACGATTAGACTGGACTGTAGTAGTGATGATTAGACTGGACTGTAGTAGTGATGATTAGACTGGACTGTAGTAGTGATGTAGTGATGATTAGACTGGACTGTGGTAGTGATGATTAGACTGGACTGTAGTAGTGATACGATTAGACTGGACTGTAGTAGTGATACGATTAGACTGGACTGTAGTAGTGATGTAGTGATATGATTAGACTGGACTGTAGTAGTGATGTAGTGATACGATTAGACTGGACTGTAGTAGTGCTACGATTAGACTGGACTGTAGTAGTGATGTAGTGATGATTAGACTGGACTGTAGTAGTGATGATTAGACTGGACTGTAGTAGTGATACGATTAGACTGGACTGTAGTAGTGATGATTAGACTGGACTGTAGTAGTGATGTAGTGATGATTAGACTGGACTGTAGTAGTGATGATTAGACTGGACTGTAGTAGTGATGTAGTGATGATTAGACTGAACTGTAGTAGTGATGTAGTGATATGATTAGACTGGACTGTAGTAGTGATGTAGTGATGATTAGACTGGACTGTAGTAGTGATATGATTAGACTGGACTGTAGTAGTGATACGATTAGACTGGACTGTAGTAGTGATGTAGTGATATGATTAGACTGGACTGTAGTAGTGATGTAGTGATGATTAGACTGGACTGTAGTAGTGATGTAGTGATGATTAGACTGGACTGTAGTAGTGATGTAGTGATATGATTAGACTGGACTGTAGTAGTGATGTAGTGATATGATTAGACTGGACTGTAGTAGTGATGTAGTGATACGATTAGACTGGACTGTAGTAGTGCTACGATTAGACTGGACTGTAGTAGTGATGTAGTGATGATTAGACTGGACTGTAGTAGTGATGATTAGACTGGACTGTAGTAGTGATACGATTAGACTGGACTGTAGTAGTGATGATTAGACTGGACTGTAGTAGTGATGTAGTGATGATTAGACTGGACTGTAGTAGTGATGATTAGACTGAACTGTAGTAGTGATGTAGTGATGATTAGACTGAACTGTAGTAGTGATGTAGTGATATGATTAGACTGGACTGTAGTAGTGATGTAGTGATGATTAGACTGGACTGTAGTAGTGATATGATTAGACTGGACTGTAGTAGTGATACGATTAGACTGGACTGTAGTAGTGATGTAGTGATATGATTAGACTGGACTGTAGTAGTGATGTAGTGATATGATTAGACTGGACTGTAGTAGTGATGTAGTGATGATTAGACTGGACTGTAGTAGTGATGTAGTGATATGATTAGACTGGACTGTAGTAGTGATGTAGTGATATGATTAGACTGGACTGTAGTAGTGATGTAGTGATGATTAGACTGAACTGTAGTAGTGATGTAGTGATGATTAGACTGGACTGTAGTAGTGATGTAGTGATACGATTAGACTGGACTGTAGTAGTGATGATTAGACTGGACTGTAGTAGTGATGATTAGACTGGACTGTAGTAGTGATGATTAGACTGGACTGTAGTAGTGATGTAGTGATGATTAGACTGGACTGTAGTAGTGATGTAGTGATACGATTAGACTGGACTGTAGTAGTGATGATTAGACTGGGCTGTAGTAGTGATGATTAGACTGGACTGTAGTAGTGATGATTAGACTGGACTGTAGTAGTGATGATTAGACTGGACTGTAGTAGTGATGTAGTGATGATTAGACTGGACTGTAGTAGTGATGATTAGACTGGACTGTAGTAGTGATACGATTAGACTGGACTGTAGTAGTGATGATTAGACTGGACTGTAGTAGTGATGTAGTGATACGATTAGACTGGACTGTAGTAGTGATGATTAGACTGGACTGTAGTAGTGATGATTAGACTGGACTGTAGTAGTGATGTAGTGATGATTAGACTGGACTGTGGTAGTGATGATTAGACTGGACTGTAGTAGTGATGTAGTGATATGATTAGACTGGACTGTAGTAGTGATGTAGTGATACGATTAGACTGGACTGTAGTAGTGCTACGATTAGACTGGACTGTAGTAGTGATGTAGTGATGATTAGACTGGACTGTAGTAGTGATGATTAGACTGGACTGTAGTAGTGATACGATTAGACTGGACTGTAGTAGTGATGTAGTGATGTGATTAGACTGGACTGTAGTAGTGATGTAGTGATGATTAGACTGGACTGTAGTAGTGATGTAGTGATATGATTAGACTGAACTGTAGTAGTGATGTGATTAGACTGAACTGTAGTAGTGATGTAGTGATGTGATTAGACTGGACTGTAGTAGTGATGTAGTGATGTGATTAGACTGGACTGTAGTAGTGATGTAGTGATGATTAGACTGGACTGTAGTAGTGATGTAGTGATGATTAGACTGAACTGTAGTAGTGATGTAGTGATATGATTAGACTGGACTGTAGTAGTGATGTAGTGATGATTAGACTGGACTGTAGTAGTGATATGATTAGACTGGACTGTAGTAGTGATACGATTAGACTGGACTGTAGTAGTGATGTAGTGATGATTAGACTGGACTGTAGTAGTTGTGATTAGACTGAACTGTAGTAGTGATGTGATTAGACTGGACTGTAGTAGTGATGTAGTGATGATTAGACTGAACTGTAGTAGTGATGTAGTGATATGATTAGACTGGACTGTAGTAGTGATGTAGTGATGATTAGACTGGACTGTAGTAGTGATATGATTAGACTGGACTGTAGTAGTGATACGATTAGACTGGACTGTAGTAGTGATGTAGTGATGATTAGACTGGACTGTAGTAGTGATGTAGTGATATGATTAGACTGGACTGTAGTAGTGATGTAGTGATGATTAGACTGGACTGTAGTAGTGATGTAGTGATGATTAGACTGGACTGTAGTAGTGATGTAGTGATGATTAGACTGGACTGTAGTAGTGATGTAGTGATGATTAGACTGGACTGTAGTAGTGATGTAGTGATATGATTAGACTGGACTGTAGTAGTGATGTAGTGATATGATTAGACTGGACTGTAGTTGGGCTGTAGTGATATGATTAGACTGGACTGTAGTAGTGATGTAGTGATGATTAGACTGGACTGTAGTAGTGATGTAGTGATATGATTAGACTGGACTGTAGTAGTGATGTAGTGATGATTAGACTGGACTGTAGTAGTGATGTAGTGATGATTAGACTGGACTGTAGTAGTGATGTAGTGATGATTAGACTGGACTGTAGTAGTGATGATTAGACTGGACTGTAGTAGTGATGATTAGACTGGACTGTAGTAGTGATGTAGTGATGTGATTAGACTGGACTGTAGTAGTGATGTAGTGATGATTAGACTGGACTGTAGTAGTGATGTAGTGATATGATTAGACTGGACTGTAGTAGTGATGATTAGACTGGACTGTAGTAGTGATGTAGTGATGATTAGACTGGACTGTAGTAGTGATACGATTAGACTGGACTGTAGTAGTGATGTAGTGATGATTAGACTGGACTGTAGTAGTGATGATTAGACTGGACTGTAGTAGTGATGTAGTGATGATTAGACTGGACTGTAGTAGTGATGTAGTGATGATTAGACTGGACTGTAGTAGTGATGTAGTGATGTGATTAGACTGGACTGTAGTAGTGATGTGATTAGACTGGACTGTAGTAGTGATGTAGTGATGTGATTAGACTGGACTGTAGTAGTGATGTAGTGATGATTAGACTGGACTGTGGTAGTGATGATTAGACTGGACTGTAGTAGTGATGTAGTGATGTGATTAGACTGGACTGTAGTAGTGATGTAGTGATGTGATTAGACTGGACTGTAGTAGTGATGTGATTAGACTGGACTGTAGTAGTGATGTAGTGATGTGATTAGACTGGACTGTAGTAGTGATGTGATTAGACTGGACTGTAGTAGTGATGTAGTGATGTGATTAGACTGGACTGTAGTAGTGATGTAGTGATATGATTAGACTGGACTGTAGTAGTGATGTAGTGATGATTAGACTGGACTGTAGTAGTGATGTAGTGATATGATTAGACTGGACTGTAGTAGTGATGTAGTGATGATTAGACTGGACTGTAGTAGTGATGTAGTGATGATTAAGACTGGACTGTAGTAGTGATGTAGTGATGTGATTAGACTGGACTGTAGTAGTGATGTAGTGATGATTAGACTGGACTGTAGTAGTGATTAGATGATATGATTAGACTGGACTGTAGTAGTGATGTAGTGATGATTAGGACTGGACTGTAGTAGTGATGTAGTGATGATTAGACTGGACTGTAGTAGTGATGATTAGACTGGACTGTAGTAGTGATGTAGTGATGATTAGAACTGGACTGTAGTAGTGATGTAGTGATATGATTAGACTGGACTGTGTAAGTAGTGATTTAAGTGATGATTAGACTGGGCTTTAGTAGTGATGTAGTGATGATTAGACTGGACCTGTAGTAAGTGATGATTAGACTGGACTGTAGTAGTGATGTAGTGATGATTAGAACTGGACTGTAGTAGTGATTGTAGTGATATGATTAGACTGGACTGTAGTAGTGATGTAGTGATGATTAGACTGGGCTTTAGTAGTGATGTAGTGATGATTAGACTGGACTGTAGTAGTGATGTAGTGATGATTAGACTGGACTGTAGTAGTGATGTAGTGATGATTAGACTGGACTGTAGTAGTGATGTAGTGATGATTAGACTGGACTGTAGTAGTGATGTAGTGATGATTAGACTGGACTGTAGTAGTGATGTAGTGATGATTAGACTGGACTGTAGTAGTGATGTAGTGATATGATAGACTGGACTGTAGTAGTGATGTAGTGATATGACTTAGACTGGACTGTAGTAGTGATGTAGTGATACGATTAGACTGGACTGTAGTAGTGCTACGATTAGACTGGGACTGTAGTAGTGATGTAGTGATGATTAGACTGGACTGTAGTAGTGATGATTAGACTGGACTGTAGTAGTGATACGATTAGACTGGACTGTAGTAGTGATGATTAGACTGGACTGTAGTAGTGATGTAGTGATGATTAGACTGGACTGTAGTAGTGATGATTAGACTGAACTGTAGTAGTGATGTAGTGATGATTAGACTGAACTGTAGTAGTGATGTAGTGATATGATTAGACTGGACTGTAGTAGTGATGTAGTGATGATTAGACTGGACTGTAGTAGTGATATGATTAGACTGGACTGTAGTAGTGATACGATTAGACTGGACTGTAGTAGTGATGTAGTGATATGATTAGACTGGACTGTAGTAGTGATGTAGTGATGATTAGACTGGACTGTAGTAGTGATGTAGTGATGATTAGACTGGACTGTAGTAGTGATGTAGTGATATGATTAGACTGGACTGTAGTAGTGATGTAGTGATATGATTAGACTGGACTGTAGTAGTGATGTAGTGATGATTAGACTGAACTGTAGTAGTGATGTAGTGATGATTAGACTGGACTGTAGTAGTGATGTTAGTGATGATTAGACTGGACTGTAGTAGTGATGTAGTGATGATTAGACTGGACTGTAGTAGTGATTTAGTGATGATTAGACTGGACTGTAGTAGTGATGTAGTGATATTATTAGACTGGAATGTAGTAGTGATGTAGTGATATGATTAGACTGGACTGTAGTAGTGATGTAGTGATACGATTAGACTGGACTGTAGTAGGTGATGATTAGACTGGACTGTAGTAGTGATGATTAGACCTGGAACTGTAGTAGTGATGATTAGACTGGACTGTAGTAGTGATGTAGTGATGATTAGACTGGACTGTAGTAGTGAATGTAGTGATACGATTAGACTGGACCTGTAGTAGTGATGATAGACTGGGCTGTAGTAGTGATGATTAGACTGGACTGTAGTAGTGATGATTAGACTGGACTGTAGTAGTGATGATTAGACTGGACTGTAGTAGTGATGTAGTGATGATTAGACTGGACTGTAGTAGTGATGATTAGACTGGACTGTAGTAGTGATACGATTAGACTGGACTGTAGTAGTGATGATTAGACTGGACTGTAGTAGTGATGTAGTGATACGATTAGACTGGACTGTAGTAGTGATGATTAGACTGGACTGTAGTAGTGATACGATTAGACTGGACTGTAGCAGTGATGATTAGACTGGACCTGTAAGTAGTGATTTAGTGATACGATTAGACTGGACTGTAGTAGTGATGATTAGACTGGACTGTAGTAGTGATGATTAGGACTGGACTGTAGTAGTGATGTAGTGATGATTAGACCTGGACTGTGGTAGTGATGATTAGACTGGACTGTAGTAGTGATACGATTAGACTGGACTGTAGTAGTGATACGATTAGACTGGACTGTAGTAGTGATGTAGTGATATGATTAGACTGGACTGTAGTAGTGATGTAGTGATACGATTAGACTGGACTGTAGTAGTGCTACGATTAGACTGGACTGTAGTAGTGATGTAGTGATGATTAGACTGGACTGTAGTAGTGATGATTAGACTGGACTGTAGTAGTGATACGATTAGACTGGACTGTAGTAGTGATGATTAGACTGGACTGTAGTAGTGATGTAGTGATGATTAGACTGACTGTAGTAGTGATGATTAGACTGGACTGGTAGTAGTGATGATTAGACTGGACTGTAGTAGTGATTTAGTGATACGATTAGACTGGACTGTAGTAGTGATGATTAGACTGGACTGTAGTAGTGATGATTAGACTGGACTGTAGTAGTGATGATTAGACTGAACTGTAGTAGTGATGTAGTGATATGATTAGACTGGACTGTAGTAGTGATGTAGTGATGATTAGACTGGACTGTAGTAGTGATATGATTAGACTGGACTGTAGTAGTGATACGATTAGACTGACTGTAGTAGTGATGTAGTGATATGATTAGACTGGACTGTAGTAGTGATGTAGTGATGATTAGACTGGACTGTAGTAGTGATGTAGTGATGATTAGACTGGACTGTAGTAGTGATGTAGTGATATGATTAGACTGGACTGTAGTAGTGATGTAGTGATATGATTAGACTGGACTGTAGTAGTGATGTAGTGATACGATTAGACTGGACTGTAGTAGTGCTACGATTAGACTGGACTGTAGTAGTGATGTAGTGATGATTAGACTGGACTGTAGTAGTGATGATTAGACTGGACTGTAGTAGTGATACGATTAGACTGGACTGTAGTAGTGATGATTAGAACTGGACTGTAGTAGTGATGTAGTGATGATAGACTGGACTGTAGTAGTGATGATTAGACTGAACTGTAGTAGTGATGTAGTGATGATTAGACTGAACTGTAGTAGTGATGTAGTGATATGATTAGACTGGACTGTAGTAGTGATGTAGTGGATGATTAGACTGGACTGTAGTAGTGATATGATTAGACTGGACTGTAGTAGTGATACGATTAGAACTGGACTGTAGTAGTGATGTAGTGATATGATTAGACTGGACTGTAGTAGTGATGTAGTGATGATTAGACTGGACTGTAGTAGTGATGTAGTGATGATTAGACTGGACTGTAGTAGTTGATGTAGTGATATGATTAGACTGGACTGTAGTAGTGATGTAGTGATATGATTAGACTGACTGTAGTAGTGATGTAGTGATGATTAGACTGAACTGTAGGTAGTGATGTAGTGATGATTAGACTGGACTGTAGTAGTGATGTAGTGATGATTAGACTGGACTGTAGAGTGATGTAGTGATGATTAGACTGGACTGTAGTAGTGATTTAGTGATGATTAGACTGGACTGTAGTAGTGATGTAGTGATATTATTAGACTGGAATGTAGTAGTGATGTAGTGATATGATTAGACTGGACTGTAGTAGTGATGTAGTGATACGATTAGACTGGACTGTAGTAGTGATGATTAGACTGGACTGTAGTAGTGATGATTAGACTGGACTGTAAGTAGTGATGATTAGACTGGACTGTAGTAGTGATGTAGTGATGATTAGACTGGACTGTAGTAGTGATGTAGTGATACGATTAGACTGGACTGTAGTAGTGATGATTAGACTGGGCTGTAGTAGTGATGATTAGACTGGACTGTAGTAGTGATGATTAGACTGGACTGTAGTAGTGATGATTAGACTGGACTGTAGTAGTGATGTAGTGATGATTAGACTGGACTGTAGTAGTGATGATTAGACTGGACTGTAGTAGTGATACGATTAGACTGGACTGTAGTAGTGATGATTAGACTGGACTGTAGTAGTGATGTAGTGATACGATTAGACTGGACTGTAGTAGTGATGATTAGACTGGACTGTAGTAGTGATGATTAGACTGGACTGTAGTAGTGATGTAGTGATGATTAGACTGGACTGTGGTAGTGATGATTAGACTGGACTGTAGTAGTGATGTAGTGATATGATTAGACTGGACTGTAGTAGTGATGTAGTGATACGATTAGACTGGACTGTAGTAGTGCTACGATTAGACTGGACTGTAGTAGTGATGTAGTGATGATTAGACTGGACTGTAGTAGTGATGATTAGACTGGACTGTAGTAGTGATACGATTAGACTGGACTGTAGTAGTGATGTAGTGATGTGATTAGACTGGACTGTAGTAGTGATGTAGTGATGATTAGACTGGACTGTAGTAGTGATGTAGTGATATGATTAGACTGAACTGTAGTAGTGATGTGATTAGACTGAACTGTAGTAGTGATGTAGTGATGTGATTAGACTGGACTGTAGTAGTGATGTAGTGATGTGATTAGACTGGACTGTAGTAGTGATGTAGTGATGATTAGACTGGACTGTAGTAGTGATGTAGTGATGATTAGACTGGACTGTAGTAGTGATTTTAGTGATGATTAGACTGGACTGTAGTAGTGATGTAGTGATGATTAGACTGGACTGTAGTAGTGATTAGTGATGATTAGACTGGACTGTAGTAGTGATGTAGTGATGATTAGACTGGACTGTAGTAGTGATGTAGTGATGTGATTAGACGGACTGTAGTAGTGATGTAGTGATGTGATTAGACTGGACTGTAGTAGGTGATGTAGTGATGATTAGACTGGACTGTAGTAGTGATGTAGTGATGTGATTAGACTGGACTGTAGTAGTGATGATTAGACTGGGCTGTAGTAGTGATGATTACTGGGCTAGACTGGACTGTAGTAGTGATGATTAGACTGGACTGTAGTAGTGATGTAGTGATACGATTAGACTGGACTGTAGTAGTGATGATTAGACTGGACTGTAGTAGTGATTATTAGACTGGACTGTAGTAGTGATGATTAGACTGGACTGTAGTAGTGATGTAGTGATGATTAGACTGGACTGTAGTAGTGATGATTAGACTGGACTGTAGTAGTGATACGATTAGACTGGACTGTAGTAGTGATGATTAGACTGGACTGTAGTAGTGATTTAGTGATACGATTAGACTGGACTGTAGTAGTGATGATTAGACTGGACTGTAGTAGTGATGATTAGACTGGACTGTAGTAGTGATGTAGTGATGATTAGACTGGACTGTGGTAGTGATGATTAGACTGGACTGTAGTAGTGATACGATTAGACTGGACTGTAGTAGTGATACGATTAGACTGGACTGTAGTAGTGATGTAGTGATATGATTAGACTGGACTGTAGTAGTGATGTAGTGATACGATTAGACTGGACTGTAGTAAGTGCTACGATTAGACTGGACTGTAGTAGTGATGTAGTGATGATTAGACTGGACTGTAGTAGTGATGATTAGACTGGACTGTAGTAGTGATACGATTAGACTGGACTGTAGTAGTGATGATTAGACTGGACTGTAGTAGTGATGTAGTGATGATTAGACTGGACTGTAGTAGTGATGATTAGACTGAACTGTAGTAGTGATGTAGTGATGATTAGACTGAACTGTAGTAGTGATATGATTAGACTGGACTGTAGTAGTGATACGATTAGACTGGACTGTAGTAGTGATGTAGTGATATGATTAGACTGGACTGTAGTAGTGATGTAGTGATGATTAGACTGGACTGTAGTAGTGATATGATTAGACTGGACTGTAGTAGTGATACGATTAGACTGGACTGTAGTAGTGATGTAGTGATATGATTAGACTGGACTGTAGTAGTGATGTAGTGATGATTAGACTGGACTGTAGTAGTGATGTAGTGATGATTAGACTGGACTGTAGTAGTGATGTAGTGATATGATTAGACTGGACTGTAGTAGTGATGTAGTGATATGATAGAACTGGACTGTAGTAGTGATGTAGTGATACGATTAGACTGGACTGTAGTAGTGCTACGATTAGACTGGACTGCTAGTAGTGATGTAGTGATGATTAGACTGGACTGTAGTAGTGATGATTAGACTGGACTGTAGTAGTGATACGATTAGACTGGACCTGTAGTAGTGATGATTAGACTGGGACTGTAGTAGTGATGTAGTGATGATAGACTGGGACTGTAGTAGTGATGATTAGACTGAACTGTAGTAGTGATGTAGTGATGATTAGACTGAACTGTAGTAGTTGATGTAGTGATATGATTAGACTGGACTGTAGTAGTGATGTAGTGATGATAGACTGGACTGTAGTAGTGATATGATTAGACTTGGACTGTAGTAGTGATACGATTAGACTGGACTGTAGTAGTGATGTAGTGATATGATTAGACTGGACTGTAGTAGTGATGTAGTGATGATTAGACTGGACTGTAGTAGTGATGTAGTGATGATTAGACTGGACTGTAGTAGTGATGTAGTGATATGATTAGACTGGACTGTAGTAGTGATGTAGTGATATGATTAGACTGGACTGTAGTAGTGATGTAGTGATGATTAGACTGAACTGTAGTAGTGATGTAGTGATGATTAGACTGGACTGTAGTAGTGATGTAGTGATGATTAGACTGGACTGTAGTAGTGATGTAGTGATGATTAGACTGGACTGTAGTAGTGATTTAGTGATGATTAGACTGGACTGTAGTAGTGATGTAGTGATATTAGACTGGAATGTAGTAGTGATGTAGTGATATGATTAGACTGGACTGTAGTAGTGATGTAGTGATACGATTAGACTGGACTGTAGTAGTGATGATTAGACTGGACTGTAGTAGTGATGATTAGACTGGACTGTAGTAGTGATGATTAGACTGGACTGTAGTAGTGATGTAGTGATGATTAGACTGGACTGTAGTAGTGATGTAGTGATACGATTAGACTGGACTGTAGTAGTGATGATTAGACTGGGCTGTAGTAGTGATGATTAGACTGGACTGTAGTAGTGATGATTAGACTGGACTGTAGTAGTGATGATTAGACTGGACTGTAGTAGTGATGTAGTGATGATTAGACTGGACTGTAGTAGTGATGATTAGACTGGACTGTAGTAGTGATACGATTAGACTGGACTGTAGTAGTGATGATTAGACTGGACTGTAGTAGTGATGTAGTGATACGATTAGACTGGACTGTAGTAGTGATGATTAGACTGGACTGTAGTAGTGATGTAGTGATGATTAGACTGGACTGTGGTAGTGATGATTAGACTGGACTGTAGTAGTGATGTAGTGATATGATTAGACTGGACTGTAGTAGTGATGTAGTGATACGATTAGACTGGACTGTAGTAGTGCTACGATTAGACTGGACTGTAGTAGTGATGTAGTGATGATTAGACTGGACTGTAGTAGTGATGATTAGACTGGACTGTAGTAGTGATACGATTAGACTGGACTGTAGTAGTGATGTAGTGATGTGATTAGACTGGACTGTAGTAGTGATGTAGTGATGATTAGACTGGACTGTAGTAGTGATGTAGTGATATGATTAGACTGAACTGTAGTAGTGATGTGATTAGACTGAACTGTAGTAGTGATGTAGTGATGTGATTAGACTGGACTGTAGTAGTGATGTAGTGATGTGATTAGACTGGACTGTAGTAGTGATGTAGTGATGATTAGACTGGACTGTAGTAGTGATGTAGTGATGATTAGACTGGACTGTAGTAGTGATGTAGTGATGATTAGACTGGACTGTAGTAGTGATGTAGTGATGATTAGACTGGACTGTAGTAGTGATGTAGTGATATTATTAGACTGGAATGTAGTAGTGATGTAGTGATATGATTAGACTGGACTGTAGTAGTGATGTAGTGATACGATTAGACTGGACTGTAGTAGTGATGATTAGACTGGACTGTAGTAGTGATGATTAGACTGGACTGTAGTAGTGATGATTAGACTGAACTGTAGTAGTGATGTAGTGATGATTAGACTGGACTGTAGTAGTGATGTAGTGATACGATTAGACTGGACTGTAGTAGTGATGATTAGACTGGGCTGTAGTAGTGATGATTAGACTGGACTGTAGTAGTGATGATTAGACTGGACTGTAGTAGTGATGATTAGACTGGACTGTAGTAGTGATTGTAGTGATGATTAGACTGGACTGTAGTAGTGATGATTAGACTGGACTGTAGTAGTGATACGATTAGACTGGACTGTAGTAGTGATGATTAGACTGGACTGTAGTAGTGATGTAGTGATACGATTAGACTGGACTGTAGTAGTGATGATTAGACTGGACTGTAGTAGTGATGTAGTGATGATTAGACTGGACTGTGGCAGTGATGATTAGACTGGACTGTAGTAGTGATGTAGTGATATGAATTAGACTGGACTGTAGTAGTGATGTAGTGATACGATTAGACTGGACTGTAGTAGTGCTACGATTAGACTGGACTGTAGTAGTGATGTAGTGATGATTAGACTGGACTGTAGTAGTGATGATTAGACTGGACTGTAGTAGTGATACGATTAGACTGGACTGTAGTAGTGATGTAGTGATGTGATTAGACTGGACTGTAGTAGTGATGTAGTGATGATTAGACTGGACTGTAGTAGTGATGTAGTGATATGATTAGACTGAACTGTAGTAGTGATGTGATTAGACTGAACTGTAGTAGTGATGTAGTGATGTGATTAGACTGGACTGTAGTAGTGATGTAGTGATGTGATTAGACTGGACTGTAGTAGTGATGTAGTGATGATTAGACTGGACTGTAGTAGTGATGTAGTGATGATTAGACTGAACTGTAGTAGTGATGTAGTGATATGATTAGACTGGACTGTAGTAGTGATGTAGTGATGATTAGACTGGACTGTAGTAGTGATATGATTAGACTGGACTGTAGTAGTGATACGATTAGACTGGACTGTAGTAGTGATGTAGTGATGATTAGACTGGACTGTAGTAGTGATGATTAGACTGAACTGTAGTAGTGATGTGATTAGACTGGACTGTAGTAGTGATGTAGTGATGATTAGACTGAACTGTAGTAGTGATGTAGTGATATGATTAGACTGGACTGTAGTAGTGATGTAGTGATGATTAGACTGGACTGTAGTAGTGATATGATTAGACTGGACTGTAGTAGTGATACGATTAGACTGGACTGTAGTAGTGATGTAGTGATGATTAGACTGGACCTGTAGTAGTGATGTAGTGATATGATTAGACTGGACTGTAGTAGTGATGTAGTGATGATTAGACTGGACTGTAGTAGTGATGTAGTGATGATTAGACTGGACTGTAGTAGTGATGTAGTGATGATTAGACTGGACTGTAGTAGTGATGTAGTGATGATTAGACTGGACTGTAGTAGTGATGTAGTGATATGATTAGACTGAACTGTAGTAGTGATGTAGTGATATGATTAGACTGGACTGTAGTTGGGCTGTAGTGATATGATTAGACTGGACTGTAGTAGTGATGTAGTGATGATTAGACTGGACTGTAGTAGTGATGTAGTGATATGATTAGACTGGACTGTAGTAGTGATGTAGTGATGATTAGACTGGACTGTAGTAGTGATGTAGTGATGATTAGACTGGACTGTAGTAGTGATGTAGTGATGATTAGACTGGACTGTAGTAGTGATGATTAGACTGGACTGTAGTAGTGATGATTAGACTGGACTGTAGTAGTGATGTAGTGATGTGATTAGACTGGACTGTAGTAGTGATGTAGTGATGATTAGACTGGACTGTAGTAGTGATGTAGTGATATGATTAGACTGGACTGTAGTAGTGATGATTAGACTGGACTGTAGTAGTGATGTAGTGATGATTAGACTGGACTGTAGTAGTGATACGATTAGACTGGACTGTAGTAGTGATGTAGTGATGATTAGACTGGGCTGTAGTAGTGATGATTAGACTGGACTGTAGTAGTGATGTAGTGATGATTAGACTGGACTGTAGTAGTGATGTAGTGATGATTAGACTGGACTGTAGTAGTGATGTAGTGATGTGATTAGACTGGACTGTAGTAGTGATGTGATTAGACTGGACTGTAGTAGTGATGTAGTGATGTGATTAGACTGGACTGTAGTAGTGATGTAGTGATGATTAGACTGGACTGTGGTAGTGATGATTAGACTGGACTGTAGTAGTGATGTAGTGATGTGATTAGACTGGACTGTAGTAGTGATGTAGTGATGTGATTAGACTGGACTGTAGTAGTGATGTGATTAGACTGGACTGTAGTAGTGATGTAGTGATGTGATTCGACTGGACTGTAGTAGTGATGTGATTAGACTGGACTGTAGTAGTGATGTAGTGATGTGATTAGACTGGACTGTAGTAGTGATGTAGTGATATGATTAGACTGGACTGTAGTAGTGATGTAGTGATGATTAGACTGGACTGTAGTAGTGATGTAGTGATATGATTAGACTGGACTGTAGTAGTGATGTAGTGATGATTAGACTGGACTGTAGTAGTGATGTAGTGATGATTAGACTGGACTGTAGTAGTGATGTAGTGATGTGATTAGACTGGACTGTAGTAGTGATGTAGTGATGATTAGACTGGACTGTAGTAGTGATGTAGTGATATGATTAGACTGGACTGTAAGTAGTGATGTAGTGATGATTAGACTGGACTGTAGTAGTGATGTAGTGATGATTAGACTGGACTGTAGTAGTGATGATTAGACTGGACTGTAGTAGTGATGTAGTGATGATTAGACTGGACTGTAGTAGTGATGTAGTGATATGATTAGACTGGACTGTAGTAGTGATGTAGTGATGATTAGACTGGGCTTTAGTAGTGATGTAGTGATGATTAGACTGGACTGTAGTAGTGATGATTAGACTGGACTGTAGTAGTGATGATTAGACTGGACTGTAGTAGTGATGTAGTGATGATTAGACTGGACTGTAGTAGTGATGTAGTGATACGATTAGACTGGACTGTAGTAGTGATGATTAGACTGGACTGTAGTAGTGATGATTAGACTGGACTGTAGTAGTGATGTAGTGATGATTAGACTGGACTGTAGTAGTGATGTAGTGATACGATTAGACTGGACTGTAGTAGTGATGATTAGACTGGACTGTAGTAGTGATGATTAGACTGGACTGTAGTAGTGATGATTAGACTGGACTGTAGTAGTGATGTAGTGATGATTAGACTGGACTGTAGTAGTGATGTAGTGATGATTAGACTGGACTGTAGTAGTGATGTAGTGATGTGATTAGACTGGACTGTAGTAGTGATGTGATTAGACTGGACTGTAGTAGTGATGTAGTGATGTGATTAGACTGGACTGTAGTAGTGATGTAGTGATGATTAGACTGGACTGTGGTAGTGATGATTAGACTGGACTGTAGTAGTGATGTAGTGATGTGATTAGACTGGACTGTAGTAGTGATGTGATTAGACTGGACTGTAGTAGTGATGTAGTGATGTGATTAGACTGGACTGTAGTAGTGATGTGATTAGACTGGACTGTAGTAGTGATGTAGTGATGTGATTAGACTGGACTGTAGTAGTGATGTAGTGATATGATTAGACTGGACTGTAGTAGTGATGTAGTGATGATTAGACTGGACTGTAGTAGTGATGTAGTGATATGATTAGACTGGACTGTATAGTGATGTAGTGATGATTAGACTGGACTGTAGTAGTGATGTAGTGATGATTAGACTGGACTGTAGTAGTGATGTAGTGATATGATTAGACTGGACTGTAGTAGTGATGTAGTGATGATTAGACTGGACTGTAGTAGTGATGTAGTGATATGATTAGACTGGACTGTAGTAGTGATGTAGTGATGATTAGACTGGACTGTAGTAGTGATGTAGTGATGATTAGACTGTACTGTAGTAGTGATGATTAGACTGGACTGTAGTAGTGATGTAGTGATGATTAGACTGGACTGTAGTAGTGATGTAAGTGATATGATTAGACTGGACTGTAGTAGTGATGTAGTGATGATTAGACTGGGCTTTAGTAGTGATGTAGTGATGATTAGACTGGACTGTAGTAGTGATGATTAGACTGGACTGTAGTAGTGATGTAGTGATGATTAGACTGGACTGTAGTAGTGATGTAGTGATACGATTAGACTGGACTGTAGTAGTGATGATTAGACTGGACTGTAGTAGTGATGTAGTGATGATTAGACTGGACTGTAGTAGTGATGTAGTGATACGATTAGACTGGACTGTAGTAGTGATGATTAGACTGGACTGTAGTAGTGATGATTAGACTGGACTGTAGTAGTGATGATTAGACTGGACTGTAGTAGTGATGTAGTGATGATTAGACTGGACTGTAGTAGTGATGTAGTGATACGATTAGACTGGACTGTAGTAGTGATGATTAGACTGGGCTGTAGTAGTGATGATTAGACTGGACTGTAGTAGTGATGATTAGACTGGACTGTAGTAGTGACGATTAGACTGGACTGTAGTAGTGATGATTAGACTGGACTGTAGTAGTGATGATTAGACTGGACTGTAGTAGTGATATATATGTTATGTTATATATTACAGTTATATATATTACAGTTATATATATTACAGTTATATTTTACAGTTATATATATTACAGTTATATATATTACAGTTATATATTACAGTTATATATATTACAGTTATATATATTACAGTTATATATATTACAGTCATATAAAGGTATATATATTACAGTTATATATATTACAGTTATATATATTACAGTCATATAAAGGTATATATATTACAGTTATATATATTACAGTCATATAAAGGTATATATATTACAGTTATATATATTACAGTTATATATATTACAGTTATATAAAGGTATATATATTACAGTCATATAAAGGTATATATATTACAGTTATATATATTACAGTTATATATATTACAGTTATATATAATACAGTTATATTATTACAGTTAT
The DNA here is from genome assembly GCF_002021735.2 of Oncorhynchus kisutch. Lineage (NCBI taxonomy): Eukaryota > Metazoa > Chordata > Actinopteri > Salmoniformes > Salmonidae > Oncorhynchus > Oncorhynchus kisutch. The sequence continues at coordinate 10,478,429 of NW_022261984.1, read as the reverse complement.
ATATATTACAGTCATATAAAGGTATATATATTACAGTTATATATATTACAGTTATATATATTACAGTCATATAAAGGTATATATATTACAGTTATATATATTACAGTTATATATATTACAGTTATATAAAGGTATATATATTACAGTTATATATATTACAGTTATATATATTACAGTTATATATATTACAGTTATATATATTACAGTTATATATATTACAGTTATATATATTACAGTCATATAAAGGTATATATATTACAGTTATATATATTACAGTCATATAAAGGTATATATATTACAGTTATATATATTACAGTTATATATATTACAGTCATATAAAGGTATATATATTACAGTTATATATATTACAGTTATATATTACAGTTATATATTACAGTTATATATTACAGTTATATATTACAGTTATATATATTACAGTTATATATATTGCAGTTATATATAATACAGTTATATATAATACAGTTATATATTACAGTTATATATATTACAGTTATATAAACTAGAATAACAAGAGTAAAGGTTGAGATGACTGGCTTGATATAAGAGAACTGAAATGGTTCCTTCTGTTTCTCTCACAGTGTGATATGGCAGAAGTGTGTGTGTTTGTTTCCACAACGCTGCAATCACTCTGCAGATCAATAGTCTCTATTACAGCTGATGGATTTCCCATGGTCCTCTCTGGTTGTCACACATACACACTAATATTAGTCTGAGTCTTAGACCAAGGGGTGGATGGAGAGATGGATGGAGGGATGGATGCAGGAATGGATGGAGGGATGGATGGAGGGATGTAGAGATGGATGGAGGGATGGAGGGATGGATGTAGAGATGGATGGAGGGATGGAGGGATGGATGTAGAGATGGATGGAGGGATGGATGGAGGGATGGAGGGAGGGATGGATGGATGGAGGATGTAGAGATGGATGGAGGGATGGAGGGATGGATGTAGAGATGGATGGAGGGATGGATGTAGAGATGGATGGAGGGATGGAGGGATGGATGTAGAGATGGATGGAGGGATGGATGGATGGATGTAGGGATGGAGGGATGGATGTAGAGATGGATGGAGGGATGTAGAGATGGATGGAGGGATGTAGAGATGGATGGAGGGATGGATGGATAGATGGATAGATGGATATATGGATGGATGGATAGATGGATATATGGAGGGAGGGAGGGAGGGAGGGAGGGAGGGAGGGAGGGAGGGAGGGAGGGAGGGAGGGAGGGAGGGAGGGAGGGAGGGAGGGAGGGATTATATGTATGGAGGGATGGATGGATGGATAGATGGATAGATGGATAGATGGATATATGGATGGATGGAGGGAGGGAGGGATGAGCGAACAAACAAACTAACATACATAGGAACAACAAATGAGATAAAATAGTCCTGAGACCCGTTGTCTGATTCATCGTCTGCGTCCAAATGGCACCATTTTCCAAATATAGTGCACTACTTTAGACCAGGGCCCTATTCCCTATATAGTGCACTACTTTAGACCAGAGCCCTATTCCCTATATAGTGCACTACTTTAGACCAGAGCCCTATTCCCTATATAGTACACTACTTTAGACCAGGGCCCTATTCCCTATATAGTGCACTACTTTAGACCAGAGCCCTATTCCCTATATAGTGAACTACTTTAGATCAGAGCCCTATTCCCTATATAGTGTACTACTTTAGACCAGAGCCCTATTCCCTATATAGTGCACTACTTTAGACCAGATCCCTATTCCCTATATAGTGCACTACTTTAGACCAGAGCCCTGTTCCCTATATAGTGAACTACTTTAGACCAGAGCCCTATTCCCTATATAGTGAACTACTTTAGACCAGAGCCCTATTCCCTATATAGTGCACTACTTTAGACCAGAGCCCTATTCCCTATATAGTGAACTACTTTAGACCAGAGCCCTATTCCCTATATAGTGCACTACTTTAGACCAGAGCCCTATTCCCTATATAGTGCACTACTTTAGACCAGAGCCCTATTCCCTATATAGTGCACTACTCTAGACCAGAGCCCTATTCCCTATATAGTGAACTACTGGTGACCAGAGCCCTATTCCCTATACAGTGCACTACTTTAGACCAGAGCTTGATGAGCCAGGGTCAACAATAGTGCACTGCATAGTGAATATGGTGCTATTTGGGACAAACATGCTTCTTATCTATTGAACAACATCAAGGTTCTCACAGTGAATTATTTATAACAGATCGAGCATGAAATAAACAATTAGTCTACGAACATCAATACATGTTCACCTTGTGTTCCAAACGCCACCCTATTCCCTATATATAGTGCACTACCATAGACCATCTCCCTATGAACCCCATATCAAAAGAAGTGTACTTTACTAGGGAATAGGGGATGCCGTTCGGGTATATGGGTCCCTACATTCATCACTGTGACAGCAGACGTCAATACGCCTCACACTGTCAATACCGCGTTTGGAATACCAAGTGAACCACACACAAACGTCTCCGTAGCAACATGACCATATCAACGTGACCATAGCAACAATGGAACCCTGTTCCCTATATAGTGCATCTACTTTTTGACCGGAGACCTATAAGGTTCTAGTCTAAAGTAGTGCACGACCAACTGTAGTCCAGGAAATCGGTTTCATTTGGGGATGCAGAAGGTCTGTCCTTCTCCGTGGGCCATTGTAGCATTTTGTCTCGTCGTTCTATCAGGCTGACATTAATGTATTACCTAATGAACCAACGACCATGACCCATAACCATATGACTCTGGTGCTAAAGCCAAGCTGTCTGTTCTGTTGTCTCAGCGTGTTATCTGCTCTCTCTCTCTCTCTCTCTGTCTCTCTCTCTCTCTGTCTCTCTCTCTCTCTCTCTCTCTCTCTCTCTCTCTCTCTCTCTCTCTCTCTCTTTGTCTCTCTGTCACTCTCTCTCTCTCTCTGTCTCTGTCTCTCTCTCTCTCTCTGTCTCTCTCTCTCTTTCTCTCTGTCTCTCTCTCTCTGTCTCTCTCTCTGTCTCTCTCCCTCTCCCTGTCTCTCTCTCTCTCTCTCTCTCTCTCTCTCTCTTCTCTCTCTCTCTCTCTCTCTCTCTCTCTCTCTCTCTCTCTCTTTCTCTCTGTCTCTCTCTCTCTGTCTCTCTCTGTCTCTCTCTCTCTCTCTCTGTCTCTCTCCTCTCTCTATCTGTCTCTCTCTCTCTGTCTCTCTCTCTGTCTCTCTCTCTCTCTATCTGTCTATCTCTCTCTCTCTCTCTCTCTCTCTTTGTCCTGTATCTTTTAACATTGCCCATCTCCTCTCTCCAGGCGTATGGTTTCATCTCTGAGCCGTGAGAGGAGTAACCCCCTCTGAGGTCGTTGGGGTTCAGCAAGAAGTACATCGTCAATACTTCCGGGTCACCTTCTTCTAAGGTCATGTGGACCTCACGCCTGCTCTTCATCTTCACCTTGTTCGCCCCCCTCACCCTCGGTAAGCACACACACACACACACCACACACATGCAGACACGCAGGCACACACATACACACACACACCAAAGTAAACATGGTTTGTGTAGTGTTTGCGAAGGTAGACACAGCAGGTAGTCTTTGTGTGTGTGTGTGTATTTGTGTGTGTGTTCCTGTCCCTTGCCAACAGAAGTCTGTGAAGCCTCCTGCAGGGACCGATGGCCCACTTGGACTTAATCCTATTCATGTCTGCTGTCAATCATGGTGTACCACAGAGAGAGAGAGAGACACACACACACACACGTTTCACACACATTCTCACACACACACATTCACACACACACACACACACCACACACACACACACACACACACACACACACACACACACACACACACACACACACACACACACACACACACACACACACACACACACACACACACACACACACACACACACACACACACACACACACACACACACACACACACACACACACACACACACACACACACACACACACACACACACACACACACACACACACACACACACAGAGAGAGAGAAGCAGCCAGACACACACACAGCATAGCTAATAATAACTGTGAGATGTGTCTCCATCAGACAGTGCGTGTCTGTTTGAATTAAAGCCATGTATCCCTGTAAAGGCATTAGCCTCGTCTATACGATGTGATTCCACATGTAAATCCCTCTCAGTCTCAGTGAGGCTGAAGTAAATACCCGGCTGGAGGACAGTCAACAGTACCTTACCTTAAAGATGTCTTAACAGTCGCTTAAACGTTTTGGTTTCCTGACTTTACTCAGGCTGTCATCTGTCTGTGAGAATGTCGGGCCACTAGACGTCTTTGAAGGTCTACAATTACCTCAGACGTTGATCTTGTGTCTTTGACTGTTAAATATTCACGTTTGAAATGTAATGCGTGCTGGAGGACGGTAGCTACGGTTTTTTCAAATGTCTAACTGTCACGTAAAGTCCTTCATCCATGTTTCTACCTTCTTTTTCATCTGTGAATGTGGATATGAAGACGACAGAATAGAGCCTCGTCCGTCTGGTTTCTATGATAATGTT
>NW_022261984.1:10463402-10470902 GCF_002021735.2 Oncorhynchus kisutch | reverse complement strand
CACTGGGCAGTTGTAATAGAATTTATAGAACACTGGGCAGTTGTAATGGAATTGATAGAACACTGGGTAGTTGTAATGGAATTGATAGAACACTGGGCAGTTGTAATGGAATTGATAGAACACTGGGCAGTTGTAATGGAATTGATAGAACACTGGGCAGTTGTAATAGAATTGATAGAACACTGGGCAGTTGTAATGGAATTGATAGAACACTGGGCAGTTGTAATGGAATTGATAGAACACTGGGCAGTTGTAATAGAATTGATAGAACACTGGGCAGTTGTAATAGAATTGATAGAACACTGGGCAGTTGTAATAGAATTGATAGAACACTGGGTAGTTGTAATAGAATTGATAGAACACTGGGCAGTTGTAATAGAATTGATAGAACACTGGGCTGTTGTAATAGAATTGATAGAACACTGGGCAGCTGTAATGGAATTGATAGAACACTGGGCAGTTGTAATAGAATTGATAGAACACTGGGCAGTTGTAATAGAATTGATAGAACACTGGGCAGTTGTAATAGAATTGATAGAACACTGGGCAGTTGTAATAGAATTGATAGAACACTGGGCAGTTGTAATAGAATTGATAGAACACTGGGCTGTTGTAATAGAATTGATAGAACACTGGGCAGTTGTAATAGAATTGATAGAACACTGGGCAGCTGTAATGGAATTGATAGAACACTGGGCAGTTGTAATAGAATTGATAGAACACTGGGCTGTTGTAATAGAATTGATAGAACACTGGGCAGCTGTAATGGAATTGATAGAACACTGGGCAGCTGTAATGGAATTGATAGAACACTGGGCAGCTGTAATGGAATTGATAGAACACTGGGCAGCTGTAATGGAATTGATAGAACACTGGGCTGTTCCATTGTAGACAGAGAACAGTGAGAGTACTGTGAGGCTTGGTGCTGGTGTGGTGTGTGGGGTCTGTATAGCTCTGGATAGAAGGTGATAAAGTGATCTGGGGAGGAGGTTTACTCTAAACAACACCTCAACAACTTGGTTTTAGTTAAGGAGAGAACAATGGAACTATCTTACCACACACACACACACACACACACACACACACACACACACACACACACACACACACACACACACACACACACACACACACACACACACACACACACACACACACACACACACACACACACACACACCACACACACACACATTGTAGACTCCCGTATTCCTGCCAATTTTTTAAATATTACTTTTGGATCTTAAACCCCCCACTTCTCTCCCACACATTCCTCTCTGTATCTCTCTCTCTGATATAAGTTCCGCTGCACATTGGAAAAACACTTCAACATAAAGACGAGAGAGAGTTCTTCATCCCTTTCCTCCCCTCTCCTCCTTCCTCATTTATTATCCTCTCCTCTGTCCCTCTCCTCCCTCCTCATTTCCCCTGTAATCCTCTCCTCTGTCCCTCTCCTCCCTCCTCATTTATTATCCTCTCCTCTGTCCCTCTCCTCCTTCCTCATTTATTTTCCTTTCCTCTGTCCCTCTCCTCCCTCCTCATTTCCCCTGTAATCCTCTCCTCTGTCCCTCTCCTCCCTCCTCATTTATTATCCTCTCCTCTGTCCCTCTCCTCCCTCCTCATTTCCCCTGTAATCCTTTCCTCTGTCCCTCTCCTCCCTCCTCATTTATTATCCTCTCCTCTGTCCCTCTCCTCCTTCCTCCTTTATTATCCTCTCCTCTGTCCCTCTCCTCCCTCCTCATTTATTATCCTCTCCTCTGTCCCTCTCCTCCCTCCTCATTTCCCCTGTAATCCTTTCCTCTGTCCCTCTCCTCCCTCCTCATTTATTATCCTCTCCTCTGTCCCTCTCCTCCTTCCTCCTTTATTATCCTCTCCTCTGTCCCTCTCCTCCTTCCTCCTTTATTATCCTCTCCTCTGTCCCTCTCCTCCTCCTCATTTATTATCCTCTCCTCTGTCCCTCTCCTCCCTCCTCATTTCTCCTATATTCCTCTGTCCCTCTCCTCCCTCCTCATTTATTATCCTCTCCTCTGTCCCTCTCCTCCCTCCTCATTTATTATCCCTCACTCCCTCTCCTCTGTCCCCTCCCTCACTCTCTCTCCTCTGTCCCCTCCCTCACTCCCTCTCCTCTGTCCCCTCCCTCACTCCATCTCCTCTGTCCCCTCCTTCACTCCCTTTCCTCTGTCCCCTCCCTCACTCCATCTCCTCTGTCCCCTCCTTCACTCCCTCTCCTCTGTCCCCTCCCTCACTCCCTCTCCTCTGTCCCCTCCCTCACTCCCTCTTCACTCTCCTCTCCCTCCATCTCTCTCTTCTCTCTCTCCCTCCATCCCTCTTCTCTCCCTCCACCTCTCTCCTCTCTCCCTACATCTATCTCCTCTCTCCCTCCATCTATCTCCTCCCTCCCTCCATCTCTTTCTTCTCCCTCCATCTCTCTCCTATCCCTCCATCTCTCTCCTCTCTCCCTCCATCTATCTCCTCCCTCCCTCCATCTCTGTCCTCTCCCTCCATCCCTCTCCTCTCCCTCATCTCTCCTCTCTCCCCCTTCTTCCACCATCTCTCTCCTCTCCCTCCATCTCTCCTCTCTCCCTCCATCTCTCCTCTCTCCATCTCTCCTCTCTCCTCTCTCTCATCTAGCTCTTGTCTCCCTCCATCTCTCTCCTCTCTCCTCTCTCTCATCTCGCTCTTGTCTCCCTCCATCTCTCTCCTCTCTCCCTCCATCTCTCCTCTCCCTCATCTCGCTCTTGTCTCCCTCCATCTCTCTCCTCTCTCCCTCCATCTCTCCTCTCTCCTCTCCCTCATCTCACTCTTGTCTCCCTCCATCTCTCCTCTCTCCTCCATCTCATCTCTTCTCTCTCCTCCTTTCCCTGACCCCCCCTCTCCTCTTCCTCCATTTCCCTCCATCTCCCTGTGTGGTTCAGATGAGAGTTGCGTGGGGCTGTGTGCCAAGGCCCGTGGCGAAGCAGGGGCCTCAATTTGGCCTTGGCCCCAGTTAGGGCCACCTGTGCCAGGATGGATGTCTGGAGGCTGCCCCTGGTCTGGCCCTAGCCCAATAATCATTGGCACCTCTGGCCCCTGGAGGCTCTGGCACTCACTGAAGAGTGTGACATACACACTCACACACATACACACACACACACACTACTGACTCGTCACCTCTCCAGCATGGTCAACCTCCTCCGTCAGCCTGTCTCTGTAGAACTCTGTCTCAGCCTTCACAGCACCAGACGGTGTGTTGTGTGTTTAGTGTCTGAGTGTGTAGTGTGTGTTGTGTGTTGTGGGTTTAGTGTGAGTTGTGTGTGTAGTGTGTTTAGTGTGTGTTGTGTGTGTAGTGTGTTTAGTGTGTGAGTGTGTAGTGTGTTTAGTGTGTGTTGTGTGTGTACTGGGTTTAGTGTGTGAGTGTGTAGTGTGTGTTGTATGTTTAGTATGTTTAGTATGTGTGTAGTGTGTGTAGTGTGTGTTGTGTGTAGTGTGTGTAGTATGTTTAGTATGTTTAGTATGTGTGTTGTGTGTGTAGTGTGTTTTGTGCATGTGTAGTGTGTGTTGTGTGTGTAGTGTGTGTAGTGTGTGTAGTGTGTGTAGTGTGTGTAGTGTGTTTAGTATGTGTGTAGTGTATGTAGTGTGTTTTGTGTGTGTGTAGTGTGTGTTGTGTGTGTAGTGTGTGTAGTGCACGTGTAGTGTGTTTAGTATGTGTGTCTGTGTGTGTGTGTAGTGTGTTTAGTGTGTGTGTGTAGTGAGTGTAGTGTGTGTGTGTAGTGTGTATGTGTGTTTGTGTGTGTCTGTGTGTGTGTGTATGTGTGTGTGTGTGTGTCTGTGTGTGTGTGTGGTGAGTGTAGTGTGTGTGTGTAGTATGTGTGTAGTATGTGTGTAGTGTGTGTGTAGTGTGTGTGTAGTGTGTGTGTCATGTACACTATGTATACAGCAGTATGTGGACACCCATTCAAATGAGTGGATTCATCTATTTCAATCAGACCCGTTGCTGACAGGTGTATAAAATTTAGCACACCGCCATGCAATCTCCATAGACAAACATTGGCAGTAGAATGGCCTTACTGAAGATCTCAGTAACTTTCAATGTGGCACCGTCATAGGATGCCACCTTTCCAACAAGTCAGTTTTGTAAAATGTCTGCCCTGCTAGAGCTGCCCCCCGGTCAACTGTAAGTGCTGATATTGTGAAGTGGGAAACGCCTAGGAGCAACAACGGCTCATTCGTGAAGTGGTAGACCACACAAGTCCACAGAACGGGACCGCCGAGTGCTGAAACACGTGGTGTGTAAAAATCGTCTATTCCTCGGATGCAACACTCACTACCGAGTTCCAAACTGCCTCCGGAAGCAACGTCAGCACAATAACTGTTCTTCGGGAGCTTCATGAAATGGGTTTCCATGGCCGAGCAGTAGCACACAAGCCTAAGATCACCATGCGCAATGCCAAGCGTTGTCTGGTGTGGTGTAAAGCCATTGGACTCTGGAGCTGTGTTTTCTGGAGTGATGAATCATGCTTCACCTTCTAGCAATCCGACACACTAATCTGGGTTTGGAGGAGGAGCCAGGAGAACGCTACCTGCCCTAATTCAGAGTGCCGACTGTAAAGTTTGGTGGAGGAGAAATAATGGTCTGGGGCTGTTTTTCATGGTTTGGTCCCATTAGTTCCAGTGAAGGGAAATTTTAACGCTACAGCATAACAATGACATTCTAGATGATTCTGTGCTTCCAACTTTGTGGCAACAGTTTGGGGAAGGCCCTTTCCTGTTTCAGCATGACAATGCCCCTGTGGTCAAAGCGAGGTCCATACAGATATGGTTTGTCGTGATCGGTGTGGAAGAACTTGAAAGCTTGAACGGAGCCCTGACCTCAACCCCATCGAATGCCTTTTGGGATGAATTGGAACGCCGACTGCGAGCCAGGCCTAATCGCCCAACCTCACTAATGCTGTTGTGGCTGAATGGAAGCAAGTCCCCGCAGAAATGTTCCAACATCTAGTGGAAAACCTTCCCAGAAGAGCGGAGGCTGTTATAGCAGCAAAGGGGCACCAACTCCATATTAATACCCATGATTTTGGAATGAGATGTTCGATGAGCAGGTGTCCACATACTTTTGGTCATGTAGTGCACGTGGGAGACTGTAGCGGTTCTCTTCACTGCTGTTTACTGAGTACCGACCCAGAGCAGTACGTTCTGAGTACTGACCCAGAGCAGTACGTTCTGAGTACTGACCCAGAGCAGTACGTTCTGAGTACTGACCCAGAGCAGTACGTTCTGAGTACCGACCCAGAGCAGTACGTTCTGAGTACCGACCCAGAGCAGTACGTTCTGAGTACCGACCCAGAGCAGTACGTTCTGAGTACCGACCCAGAGCAGTACGTTCTGATTACCGACCCAGAGCAGTACGTTCTGAGTACCGACCCAGAGCAGTACGTTCTGAGTACTGACCCAGTGCAGTACGTTCTGAGTACTGACCCAGAGCAGTACGTTCTGAGTACTGACCCAGAGCAGTACGTTCTGAGTACTGACCCAGAGCAGTACGTTCTGAGTACTGACCCAGAGCAGTACGTTCTGAGTACTGACCCAGAGCAGTACGTTCTGAGTACTGACCCAGAGCAGTACGTTCTGAGTACTGACCCAGAGCAGTACGTTCTGAGTACTGACCCAGAGCAGTACGTTCTGAGTACTGACCCAGAGCAGTACGTTCTGAGCACTGACCCAGAGCAGTACGTTCTGAGCACTGACCCAGAGCAGTACGTTCTGAGCACTGACCCAGAGCAGTACGTTCTGAGCACTGACCCAGAGCAGTACGTTCTGAGCACTGACCCAGAGCAGTACGTTCTGAGCACTGACCCAGAGCAGTACGTTCTGAGCACTGACCCAGAGCAGTACGTTCTGAGCACTGACCCAGAGCAGTACGTTCTGAGCACTGACCCAGAGCAGTACGTTCTGAGCACTGACCCAGAGCAGTACGTTCTGAGCACTGACCCAGAGCAGTACGTTCTGAGTACTGACCCAGAGCAGTACGTTCTGAGTACTGACCCAGAGCAGTACGTTCTGAGTACTGACCCAGAGCAGTACGTTCTGAGTACTGACCCAGAGCAGTACGTTCTGAGTACTGACCCAGAGCAGTACGTTCTGAGTACTGACCCAGAGCAGTGCGTTCTGAGTACTGACCCAGAGCAGTACGTTCTGAGTACCGACCCAGAGCAGTACGTTCTGAGTACCGACCCAGAGCAGTACGTTCTGAGTACCGACCCAGAGCAGTACGTTCTGAGTACCGACCCAGAGCAGTACGTTCTGAGTACCGACCCAGAGCAGTACGTTCTGAGTACCGACCCAGAGCAGTACGTTCTGAGTACCGACCCAGAGCAGTACGTTCTGAGTACTGACCCAGAGCAGCACGTTTTGAGTACTGACCCACTGCTGTTACAGAGCAGTACGTTCTGAGTACTGACCCAGAGCAGTACATTCTGAGTACTGACCCAGAGCAGTACGTTCTGAGTACTGATCCACTGTTGTAACAGAGCAGTACGTTCTGAGTAATGACCCATAGCAGTACGTTCTGAGTACTGACCCAGAGCAGTACGTTCTGAGTACTGACCCAGAGCAGTACGTTCTGAGTACTGACCCAGAGCAGTACGTTCTGAGTACTGACCCAGAGCAGTACGTTCTGAGTACTGATCCACTGTTGTAACAGAGCAGTACGTTCTGAGTACTGACCCAGAGCAGTACGTTCTGAGTACTGACCCACTGTTGTAACAGAGCAGTACGTTCTGAGTACTGACCCACTGTTGTAATAGAGCAGTACGTTCTGAGTACTGACCCACTGTTGTAACAGAGTAGTACATTCTGAGTACTGACCCACTGTTGTAACAGAGCAGTACATTCTGAGTACTGACCCAGAGCAGTACGTTCTGAGTACTGACCCAGAGCAGTACATTATGAGTACCCACCCACTGTTGTAACAGAGCAGTACGTTCTGAGTAATGACCCACTGTTGTAACAGAGCAGTACGTTCTGAGTAATGACCCACTGTTGTAATAGAGCAGTACGTTCTGAGTACTGACCCACTGTTGTAACAGAGTAGTACATTCTGAGTACTGACCCACTGTTGTAACAGAGCAGTACATTCTGAGTACTGACCCAGAGCAGTACGTTCTGAGTACTGACCCACTGTTGTTACAGAGCAGTACGTTCTGAGTACTGACCCAGAGCAGTACGTTCTGAGTACTGACCCAGAGCAGTACGTTCTGAGTACTGACCCAGAGCAGTACGTTCTGAGTACTGACCCACTGTTGTTACAGAGCAGTACGTTCTGAGTACTGACCCAGAGCAGTACGTTCTGAGTACCGACCCAGAGCAGTACGTTCTGAGTACCGACCCAGAGCAGTACGTTCTGAGTACCGACCCAGAGCAGTACGTTATGAGTACTGACCCAGAGCAGTACGTTCTGAGTACTGACCCAGAGCAGTACGTTCTGAGTACTGACCCAGAGCAGTACGTTCTGAGTACTGACCC
>NW_022261984.1:10428402-10458402 GCF_002021735.2 Oncorhynchus kisutch | reverse complement strand
CAGAATGGGTCTATACATATCTATACTATACCACCTGACAGAATGGTTATATACATATCTATACTACACCACCTGACAGAATGGGTCTATACATATCTATACTATACCACCTGACAGAATGGGTCTATACATATCTATACTATACCCCCTGACAGAATGGGTATATACATATCTATACTACACCACCTGACAGAATGGGTCTATACATATCTATACTACACCCCCTGACATAATGGGTCTATACCCTGACAGAATGGGTCTATACATATCTATACTATACCCCCTGACAGAATGGGTCTATATATATCTATACTATACCCCCTGACAGAATGGGTCTATATATATCTATACTATACCCCCTGACAGAATGGGTCTATATATATATATATACTATACCACCTGACAGAATGGGTCTATGCATATCTATACTATACCCCTGACATAATGGGTCTATATATATCTATACTACACCACCTGACAGAATGGGTCTATATATATATCTATGCTATACCACCTGACAGAATGGGTCTATATATATCTATACTATACCCCCTGACAGAATGGGTCTATATATATCTATAATATACCCCCTGACAGAATGGGTCTATATCTATAATATACCACCTGACAGAATGGGTCTATACGTATCTATACTACACCACCTGACAGAATGGGTCTATACATATCTATACTATACCCCCTGACAGAATGGGTCTATACATATCTATACTATACCACCTGACAGAATGGGTCTATACATATCTATACTATACCTCCTGACCGAATGGGTCTATACATATCTATACTATACCACCTGACAGAATGGGTCTATACATATCTATACTATACCACCTGACAGAATTGGTCTATACATATCTATAATATACCATCTGACAGAATGGGTCTATACATATCTATACTATACCCCCTGACAGAATGAGACTATACATATCTATACTATACCACCTGACAGAATGGGTCTATACATATCTATACTACACCACCTGACAGAATGGGTCTATACATATCTATACTATACCACCTGACAGAATGGGTCTATACATATCTATACTACACCACCTGACAGAATGGGTCTATACATATCTATACTATACCCCCTGACAGAATGGGTCTATACATATCTATACTATACCCCCTGACAGAATGGGTCTATACATATCTATACTACACCACCTGACAGAATGGGTCTATACATATCTATACTACACCCCCTGACAGAATGGGTCTATACCCTGACAGAATGGGTCTATACATATCTACACTATACCACCTGACAGAATGGGTCTATACATATCTATACTACACCACCTTTCGGGGAGAGGTAAGGTCCTCTCCTAATTAAGAACAGGAGACAAACAGAGGGAAAGGCCTAGGGACATTATAGGTTTTCCGTCAACGTCTTAGGTCTCAGTAGAATCCATTTGATTAAAATGGTTTTACTTCCTGGTCTCTGTCTGGCAGCTGGGAGGTGACATGCTATTCAGGGGACAGCAGAGGAGCGGTAGAGGGGTTGGATATCTGGTGTTTTATTAGGATCCCCATTAGTATATTCAGGGGTTGGATATCTGGTGTTTTATTAGGATCCCCATTGGTATATTCAGGAATCTGAATATCTGGACTTGTCCAGTGACTGCTGAGAAAGATCAGCTGACAACAGGGGAAAGTCCTTGTGGCGGCACGGAGAGACGGCTGACCGGAGGGAATAGACCCCACTGGGACAGTCATGGGGTAGCTGCCCATTTCTGTAGTTTCCCATGCTTCCCCCCGCTTTAGCTACAGAAAGTCAACATACGAGAATACCCCTAGAGTCTGCGAGAGCGGGGGCGGAAGATGACTCATCGGCTGACAACATGGTAACGACTGGACTGGAAACGACTACGAGTAATGAGAGCACAGCACAAGAGAACACCACAGAAACTGTCACAAGTTCTGCTGCAACAGTGGGCCACAAACAGATGCAGGTATGTGTCTGTGGTTGGAGGAAAGTTACATCACACCATGGGTTGAGGATCCACCAGGGGAAGAAGGGGTGTTTGGGTAAAGAGAGACAGAGAACTCGCATTGATTACTTTCTGCGAAAGCAATCAAATCAGTCGAATGAAGCACAGCAACTGGACGTAAACCATAGTTTGCAGTGCATCAGTACCACTGTCATGGAGGACGTAAACTCAAGCACCGTAGGACGTAAACTCAAGCACCTCAAGTAACAACTGAGGTGGAACCAACAACAGGAGTGGAACTCACCCAGCCTCCCAGACCTGCAGTCGAGAGGAGACTACCAGGGCACAGACCGTATGTGAAGTGGCCTGGCGCCAGTGACAAGAAGTTGTGCGAAACAGTGAATACTGACCTTACCTTGACCCTCGAAACTTCGAAGGCACAGTGGAGAAGAAGTTGGAGAGGATGGGGGACATCATCTATGATTACGGGACAGAAAGATTTGGAGTGGAAGAGGCAAAAGGCGGGAGAAAGGATCCAACCCCACCAGTTTCCAGGAGGCAACAAGAAATCAAGCGCCTCGTTCAAGAAAGGCGGCTGCTTAAGAAACAGTGGAAGAAGGCCTCGGAAGTGGAGAAGGAGGGCATAGAGGCACTTCAGGCTGATATCAAAACCCGGTTGGCATCCCTCCGTAGAGCAGAGAACCTACAGAAACGCAGAAGGAAGAAAGAGCAAACTAGAACTCGATTCTATAAAGATCCCTTCAAGTTCCTTAAAAGTCTCTTCACAAAGGAAAAAAGTGGAGCTCTAAAAACAACAAAGAAAGACCTAGAGGAGCACCTGAGAACAACAAACTTTGATTCAAAGCAACATGTACTTCTAGCTATCCTATCAGATATCTCATCCTTTGAACCTCAGGTACATCATATTGAGACCAGCCCTCCGACATGGAAAGAGGTGGAAAACACAGTTCGAGAGGCAAGAACAGCATCAGCCCCGGGGCCAAATGGAGTCCCGTACAAAGTGTATAAGAACGCACCAGACGTCCTGAGGTTCCTCTGGAGGCTTATGAGAACAGCTTGGCAGAAGAACATAATACCCAAAGTATGGCGTAGGGCAGGCGGGGTCCTGATCCCTAAGGAGAAGGATGCAGTGAACATCAGCCAATTCCGCCCAATCTCCTTACTGAATGTCGAGGGTAAAATCTTCTTTAGGGTCATTGCCCAGAGGATGGCCGAGTACCTGCAAAGGAATGCGTACGTCGATACATCTGTACAGAAGGCAGGAATATCAGGGTTCTCTGGCTGCTTGGAACATTCCAGCATGATCTGGCACCAGATCCAAATGGCCAAGGTGGAGAAAAGGGACCTCCATGTAGTCTTCCTCGACCTCGCCAATGCATTTGGTTCTGTGCCCCATGAACTCCTGTGGTCTGCCTTCAGATTTTTCCACATACCGGACACCATCACAAACCTGGTGAAGTCGTACTTCCAGGATCTGCAGTTCTGCTTCACCACCTCAGAGTTCACCACCTCATGGCAGTGCCTGAATGTAGGTATAATTGCGGGATGTATCATTTCTCCGTTGGCATTCACAATGGCAATGGAGGTTATCATCAGATCCTCAAAATGTGTTGCTGGTGGACAGCGAGTCGACTCTGGTTTCCGCCTCCCTCCACTCAGAGCCTACATGGACGACATTACAACATTGACCACCACTGTCCCATGCACCAGGAGACTGCTCAGAAAACTTGAGGAGAACATCAGCTGGGCCCGTATGAAGATTAAACCATCCAAGTCACGCAGCATCTCGATTGTGAAGGGAGTACTCTCTGACCTGAAATTCTTCATCGGAGATGACCAAATCCCAACAGTGTCTGAGCAGCCGGTAAAAAGCCTTGGAAGGTGGTATGATGCAAGCCTGAAGGACAAAGACCAGGTGCAACAGCTGTGCAAAGACATCAGTAGTAGCCTACAGTCCATCGACAACACCCAGCTACCTGGAAAGTTAAAGGCCTGGTGTCTGCAGTTTGGTCTCCTACCCCGGGTGTTGTGGCCCTTAGCAGTGTATGAGGTTCCAATCTCAACAGTGGAGAAGATGGAAAGAGGAGTCACAGGCTACTTAAAGAAGTGGCTCGGAGTTCCACGATGCCTTACCACCATAGGCCTCTATGGAGATGGTGTCCTCAAGCTGCCCCTCACCAGTCTAACAGAGGAATTCAAGTGTGCAAAAACCAGGCTCCAGATGACACTGAATGAATCTCGAGACCCAGTGGTGAGCAACAACGCGCCGACCTTGGCAACTGGGCGAAAATGGAGGCCAGGAAAAGCAGTCCAGGAGGCAACAGCAGCCCTCAGACATGCTGACATTGTGGGTCATGTTCAGCAAGGGAGAGGAGGCCTTGGGCTAACTAGCCGTGCTGCTTGGAGTAAGGCCACTGCACCCGAGCGGCGGAAGATGGTAGTGCAGGAAGTACGCCATCAGGAGGAGGCTGCAAGGTGGGCCAAGGCACTCTCTCTTGCCAAACAGGGAGAGTGGACTCGATGGGACAGTGTGGAGAAGAGGAAGATCAGCTGGAAGGATCTGTGGGCCATGGAAGCGAGGCGGTTGAGCTTTTCCATCAGAGCAACATATGACGTCCTTCCAACACCAGTTAATCTTCACCAATGGTATGGTGAAGATCCGGACTGTGCCCTCTGTTCCATGCCAGCCAACCTCAGGCACATTCTCACAGGGTGTAAAACAAGCCTCACCCAAGGACGCTACACTAGGCGTCACAACCAAGTCCTTAAAAACCTTGCGTCCGCCCTGGAGGACAAGCGAGCTGCCACCAACTCCCTACCACCCACAGCAGCATCACACTCCTTACGGACAAACTTTGTCCGCGAAGGGGCTAAACCACCGAAGAGCGGCTCTACACCATTAGAGCGAGACCAGCTGTGCTTGGCCCGCGACTGGAAAATGCTAGCTGACATTGGCCGGCAACTTGTGTTTCCTCCGGAGATCGCAACCACCACCCTAAGACCTGACATTGTGCTCTGGTCCCGTTCGCTCAATAAGGTCTTCATCATTGAGCTCACAGTACCCTGGGAGGACGCAGTAGATGAGGCTTATGAGCGAAAACATCTGCGCTATGCTGATCGAGCTGCCGAAGCACGGCATCATGGCTGGAACACAGAAGTCCGACCAGTGGAGGTGGGCTGCAGAGGTTTTGTGGCAACATCTACAACCAGACTGCTTAGAGACCTGGGAATTAAGGGCCAGAGCCAGCGTTCGGCAATCAAAGCTGTATCGGAGGCGGCAGAAGGCAGCAGTCAGTGGCTCTGGATGAAGAGGAAAGACCCCAGCTGGGCCCCGAAGTGAGAGGGCCAGGAGGTATGCGGTCAACAATGCTTGACTCAGGGAGGAGGACGCCCCTGCCATGCATAGTCCCATGGGATGTTGGCTATCAACAACAAGGCAACTCCTATGACTAATTGGGAAGGGGACGCAAGCGTAGGATTGATCACCCTGTCGCTGGCCGCCTTTGGGGAGGGTGTATAGTGTGAAAGGCCGAAACACCCTAGGAATCAAAGGTACACTACTGACGATGCGCTCCCCAAATTTCACCACGCTCACTGTTCATTAACTCTTGGAAGTGGGGGTTGGATATCTGGTGTTTTATTAGGATCCCCATTAGTATATTCAGGGGACAGCAGAGGAGCGGTAAGAGGGGTTGGATATTTGTTGGTGTTTTTAGGATCCCCATTAGTATATTCAGTGGTTGGATATCTGTTGGTGTTATTAGCTGTTGCAAAAGCAGCATCTACTCTTCCTGCGGTTCCACACAGAACATGAAACATGGACCTAATACAGAACATTGATAGACAACAGCTCATGGACCTAATACAGAACATTAATAGACAACAGCTCATGGACCTAATACAGAACATTAATAGACAACAGCTCCTCATGGACCTAATACAGAACATTAATAGACAACAGCTCATGGACCTAATACAGAACATTAATAGACAACAGCTCATGGACCTAATACAGAACATTAATAGACAACAGCTCATGGACCTAATACAGAACATTAATAGACAACAGCTCATGGACCTAATACAGAACATTAATAGACAACAGCTCATGGACCTAATACAGAACATTAATAGACAACAGCTCATGGACCTAATACAGAACATTAATAGACAACAGCTCATGAACCTAATACAGAACATTAATAGACAACAGCTCATGGACCTAATACAGAACATTAATAGACAACAGCTCATGGACCTAATACAGAACATTAATAGACAAGAGCTCATGGACCTAATACAGAACATTAATAGACAACAGCTCATGGACCCCAGAACTAGATCTGTTTGTTTTGGGTTTGCATGCTAAATCACACCCTATTCCCTATATGGCCACTGGTCAAAATGTGGCAGGATGTAACCAGGGACTTGTACCTCCTTTACTAGTCATCATTCTGCCGTGGCAACACAGGATGTGATGTCACTACCTGCCTTTCCCAGGGTCGACATACCTCTATACCTCTACAGTAGACTGTAGTAGAGAATGACAGTACCCTGTTCATTCTCTGTCTAGTCTCTGTATTCTGGTCTCTGTATTCTAGTCTCTGTATACTGGTCTATGTATTCTAGTCTCTGTATTCTAGTCTCTGTATTCTAGTCTCTGTCTGGTCTCTGTATTCTAGTCTCTGTATTCTAGTCTCTGTCTGGTCTCTGTATTCTAGTCTCTGTATACTAGTCTCTGTCTGGTCTCTGTATTCTAGTCTCTGTCTAGTCTCTTTTTTCTGGTCTCTGTATTCTAGTCTCTGTATTCAGGTCTCTGTATTCTAGTCTCTGTATACTAGTCTCTGTCTGGTCTCTGTATTCTAGTCTCTGTCTAGTCTCTTTTTTCTGGTCTCTGTATTCTAGTCTCTGTATACTAGTCTATGTCTGGTCTCTGTATTCTAGTCTCTGTCTAGTCTCTTTTTTCTGGTCTCTGTATTATAGTCTCTGTATTCTAGTCTCTGTATTCTAGTCTCTGTATTCTAGTCGCTGTATTCTAGTCTCTGTATTCTAGTCTCTGTATTCTAGTCTCTGTATTCTAGTCTCTGTATTCTAGTCTCTGTATTGTAGTCTCTGTATTGTAGTCTCTGTATTGTAGTCTCTGTATTGTAGTCTCTGTATTGTAGTCTCTGTATTGTAGTCTCTGTATTCTAGTCTCTGTATTCTAGTCTCTATATTCTAGTCTCTGTATTCTAGTCTCTGTATTCTGGTCTCTGTATTCTAGTCTCTGTATTCTAGTCTCTGTATTCTAGTCTCTGTATTCTAGTCTCTGTATTCTAGTCTCTGTATTCTAGTCTCTGTATTCTAGTCTCTGTATTCTAGTCTCTGTATTCTAGTCTCTGTATTCTAGTCTCTGTATTCTAGTCTCTGTCTAGTCTCTGTATTATAGTCTCTGTCTGGTCTCTGTATTCTAGTCTCTGTATTCTAGTCTCTGTATTCTAGTCTCTGTATTCTAGTCTCTGTATTCTAGTCTCTGTATTCTAGTCTCTATATTCTAGTCTCTGTATTCTGGTCTCTATATTCTAGTCTCTATATTCTAGTCTCTGTAGTCTAGTCTCTATATTCTAGTCTCTGTATTCTAGTCTCTATATTCTAGTCTCTGTCTTCTGGTCTCTGTATTATAGTCTCTGTATTCTGGTCTCTGTATTCTAATCTCTATATTCTAGTCTCTGCCTAGTCTCTGTATTCTGGTCTCTGTATTCTAGTCTCTGTATTCAGGTCTCTGTATTCTAGTCTATGTATTCTGGTCTCTGTATTCTAGTCTCTATATTATAGTCTCTGACCAGTCTCTATATTCTGGTCTCTGTATTCTGGTCTCTGTATTCTAGTCTCTGTATTATGGTCTCTATATTCTAGTCTCTGTATTCTAGTCTCTGTATTCTAGTCTCTGTCTAGTCGCTGTATTCTAGTCTCTGTCTAGTCGCTGTATTATAGTCTCTGTCTGGTCTCTGTATTCTAGTCTCTGTATTCTAGTCTCTGTATTCTAGTCTCTGTATTCTAGTCTCTGTATTCTGGTCTCTGTATTCTAGTCTCTGTCTAGTCTCTGTATTCTAGTCTTTATATTCTGGTCTCTGTAGTCTAGTCTCTGTATTCTAGTCTCTGTATTATAGTCTCTGTATTCTAGTCTCTGTAGTCTAGTCTCTGTATTCTAGTCTCTGTATTCTGGTCTCTGTATTCTAGCCCATGAACCTAATACAGAACATTAATAGACAACAGCTCCTCATGAACCTAATACAGAACATTAATAGACAACAGCTCATGGACCTAATACAGAACATTAATAGACAACAGCTCATGGACCTAATACAGAACATTAATAGACAACAGCCCATGGACCTAATACAGAACATTAATAGACAACAGCTCATGGACCTAATACAGAACATTAATAGACAACAGCTCATGGACCTAATACAGAACATTAATAGACAACAGCTCATGGACCTAATACAGAACATTAATAGACAACAGCTCATGGACCTAATACAGAACATTAATAGACAACAGCTCCTCATGAACCTAATACAGAACATTAATAGACAACAGCTCATGGACCTAATACAGAACATTAATAGACAACAGCTCATGGACCTAATACAGAACATTAATAGACAACAGCTCATGGACCTAATACAGAACATTAATAGACAACAGCTCATGGACCTAATACAGAACATTAATAGACAACAGCTCATGGACCTAATACAGAACATTAATAGACAACAGCTCATGAACCTAATACAGAACATTAATAGACAACAGCTCATGGACCTAATACAGAACATTAATAGACAACAGCTCATGGACCTAATACAGAACATTAATAGACAAGAGCTCATGGACCTAATACAGAACATTAATAGACAACAGCTCATGGACCCCAGAACTAGATCTGTTTGTTTTGGGTTTGCATGCTAAATCACACCCTATTCCCTATATGGCCACTGGTCAAAATGTGGCAGGATGTAACCAGGGACTTGTACCTCCTTTACTAGTCATCATTCTGCCGTGGCAACACAGGATGTGATGTCACTACCTGCCTTTCCCAGGGTCGACATACCTCTATACCTCTACAGTAGACTGTAGTAGAGAATGACAGTACCCTGTTCATTCTCTGTCTAGTCTCTGTATTCTGGTCTCTGTATTCTAGTCTCTGTATACTGGTCTATGTATTCTAGTCTCTGTATTCTAGTCTCTGTATTCTAGTCTCTGTCTGGTCTCTGTATTCTAGTCTCTGTATTCTAGTCTCTGTCTGGTCTCTGTATTCTAGTCTCTGTATACTAGTCTCTGTCTGGTCTCTGTATTCTAGTCTCTGTCTAGTCTCTTTTTTCTGGTCTCTGTATTCTAGTCTCTGTATTCAGGTCTCTGTATTCTAGTCTCTGTATACTAGTCTCTGTCTGGTCTCTGTATTCTAGTCTCTGTCTAGTCTCTTTTTTCTGGTCTCTGTATTCTAGTCTCTGTATACTAGTCTATGTCTGGTCTCTGTATTCTAGTCTCTGTCTAGTCTCTTTTTTCTGGTCTCTGTATTATAGTCTCTGTATTCTAGTCTCTGTATTCTAGTCTCTGTATTCTAGTCGCTGTATTCTAGTCTCTGTATTCTAGTCTCTGTATTCTAGTCTCTGTATTCTAGTCTCTGTATTCTAGTCTCTGTATTGTAGTCTCTGTATTGTAGTCTCTGTATTGTAGTCTCTGTATTGTAGTCTCTGTATTGTAGTCTCTGTATTCTAGTCTCTGTATTCTAGTCTCTATATTCTAGTCTCTGTATTCTAGTCTCTGTATTCTGGTCTCTGTATTCTAGTCTCTGTATTCTAGTCTCTGTATTCTAGTCTCTGTATTCTAGTCTCTGTATTCTAGTCTCTGTATTCTAGTCTCTGTATTCTAGTCTCTGTATTCTAGTCTCTGTATTCTAGTCTCTGTATTCTAGTCTCTGTATTCTAGTCTCTGTCTAGTCTCTGTATTATAGTCTCTGTCTGGTCTCTGTATTCTAGTCTCTGTATTCTAGTCTCTGTATTCTAGTCTCTGTATTCTAGTCTCTGTATTCTAGTCTCTGTATTCTAGTCTCTATATTCTAGTCTCTGTATTCTGGTCTCTATATTCTAGTCTCTATATTCTAGTCTCTGTAGTCTAGTCTCTATATTCTAGTCTCTGTATTCTAGTCTCTATATTCTAGTCTCTGTCTTCTGGTCTCTGTATTATAGTCTCTGTATTCTGGTCTCTGTATTCTAATCTCTATATTCTAGTCTCTGCCTAGTCTCTGTATTCTGGTCTCTGTATTCTAGTCTCTGTATTCAGGTCTCTGTATTCTAGTCTATGTATTCTGGTCTCTGTATTCTAGTCTCTATATTATAGTCTCTGACCAGTCTCTATATTCTGGTCTCTGTATTCTGGTCTCTGTATTCTAGTCTCTGTATTATGGTCTCTATATTCTAGTCTCTGTATTCTAGTCTCTGTATTCTAGTCTCTGTCTAGTCGCTGTATTCTAGTCTCTGTCTAGTCGCTGTATTATAGTCTCTGTCTGGTCTCTGTATTCTAGTCTCTGTATTCTAGTCTCTGTATTCTAGTCTCTGTATTCTAGTCTCTGTATTCTGGTCTCTGTATTCTAGTCTCTGTCTAGTCTCTGTATTCTAGTCTTTATATTCTGGTCTCTGTAGTCTAGTCTCTGTATTCTAGTCTCTGTATTATAGTCTCTGTATTCTAGTCTCTGTAGTCTAGTCTCTGTATTCTAGTCTCTGTATTCTGGTCTCTGTATTCTAGCCCATGAACCTAATACAGAACATTAATAGACAACAGCTCCTCATGAACCTAATACAGAACATTAATAGACAACAGCTCATGGACCTAATACAGAACATTAATAGACAACAGCTCATGGACCTAATACAGAACATTAATAGACAACAGCCCATGGACCTAATACAGAACATTAATAGACAACAGCTCATGGACCTAATACAGAACATTAATAGACAACAGCTCATGGACCTAATACAGAACATTAATAGACAACAGCTCATGGACCTAATACAGAACATTAATAGACAACAGCTCATGGACCTAATACAGAACATTAATAGACAACAGCTCCTCATGAACCTAATACAGAACATTAATAGACAACAGCTCATGGACCTAATACAGAACATTAATAGACAACAGCTCATGGACCTAATACAGAACATTAATAGACAACAGCTCATGGACCTAATACAGAACATTAATAGACAACAGCTCATGGACCTAATACAGAACATTAATAGACAACAGCTCATGGACCTAATACAGAACATTAATAGACAACAGCTCATGAACCTAATACAGAACATTAATAGACAACAGCTCATGGACCTAATACAGAACATTAATAGACAACAGCTCATGGACCTAATACAGAACATTAATAGACAAGAGCTCATGGACCTAATACAGAACATTAATAGACAACAGCTCATGGACCCCAGAACTAGATCTGTTTGTTTTGGGTTTGCATGCTAAATCACACCCTATTCCCTATATGGCCACTGGTCAAAATGTGGCAGGATGTAACCAGGGACTTGTACCTCCTTTACTAGTCATCATTCTGCCGTGGCAACACAGGATGTGATGTCACTACCTGCCTTTCCCAGGGTCGACATACCTCTATACCTCTACAGTAGACTGTAGTAGAGAATGACAGTACCCTGTTCATTCTCTGTCTAGTCTCTGTATTCTGGTCTCTGTATTCTAGTCTCTGTATACTGGTCTATGTATTCTAGTCTCTGTATTCTAGTCTCTGTATTCTAGTCTCTGTCTGGTCTCTGTATTCTAGTCTCTGTATTCTAGTCTCTGTCTGGTCTCTGTATTCTAGTCTCTGTATACTAGTCTCTGTCTGGTCTCTGTATTCTAGTCTCTGTCTAGTCTCTTTTTTCTGGTCTCTGTATTCTAGTCTCTGTATTCAGGTCTCTGTATTCTAGTCTCTGTATACTAGTCTCTGTCTGGTCTCTGTATTCTAGTCTCTGTCTAGTCTCTTTTTCTGGTCTCTGTATTCTAGTCTCTGTATACTAGTCTATGTCTGGTCTCTGTATTCTAGTCTCTGTCTAGTCTCTTTTTTCTGGTCTCTGTATTATAGTCTCTGTATTCTAGTCTCTGTATTCTAGTCTCTGTATTCTAGTCGCTGTATTCTAGTCTCTGTATTCTAGTCTCTGTATTCTAGTCTCTGTATTCTAGTCTCTGTATTCTAGTCTCTGTATTGTAGTCTCTGTATTGTAGTCTCTGTATTGTAGTCTCTGTATTGTAGTCTCTGTATTGTAGTCTCTGTATTGTAGTCTCTGTATTCTAGTCTCTGTATTCTAGTCTCTATATTCTAGTCTCTGTATTCTAGTCTCTGTATTCTGGTCTCTGTATTCTAGTCTCTGTATTCTAGTCTCTGTATTCTAGTCTCTGTATTCTAGTCTCTGTATTCTAGTCTCTGTATTCTAGTCTCTGTATTCTAGTCTCTGTATCTAGTCTAGTCTCTGTATTCTAGTCTCTGTATTCTAGTCTCTGTATTCTAGTCTCTGTCTAGTCTCTGTATTATAGTCTCTGTCTGGTCTCTGTATTCTAGTCTCTGTATTCTAGTCTCTGTATTCTAGTCTCTGTATTCTAGTCTCTGTATTCTAGTCTCTGTATTCTAGTCTCTATATTCTAGTCTCTGTATTCTGGTCTCTATATTCTAGTCTCTATATTCTAGTCTCTGTAGTCTAGTCTCTATATTCTAGTCTCTGTATTCTAGTCTCTATATTCTAGTCTCTGTCTTCTGGTCTCTGTATTATAGTCTCTGTATTCTGGTCTCTGTATTCTAATCTCTATATTCTAGTCTCTGCCTAGTCTCTGTATTCTGGTCTCTGTATTCTAGTCTCTGTATTCAGGTCTCTGTATTCTAGTCTATGTATTCTGGTCTCTGTATTCTAGTCTCTATATTATAGTCTCTGACCAGTCTCTATATTCTGGTCTCTGTATTCTGGTCTCTGTATTCTAGTCTCTGTATTATGGTCTCTATATTCTAGTCTCTGTATTCTAGTCTCTGTATTCTAGTCTCTGTCTAGTCGCTGTATTCTAGTCTCTGTCTAGTCGCTGTATTATAGTCTCTGTCTGGTCTCTGTATTCTAGTCTCTGTATTCTAGTCTCTGTATTCTAGTCTCTGTATTCTAGTCTCTGTATTCTGGTCTCTGTATTCTAGTCTCTGTCTAGTCTCTGTATTCTAGTCTTTATATTCTGGTCTCTGTAGTCTAGTCTCTGTATTCTAGTCTCTGTATTATAGTCTCTGTATTCTAGTCTCTGTAGTCTAGTCTCTGTATTCTAGTCTCTGTATTCTGGTCTCTGTATTCTAGCCCATGAACCTAATACAGAACATTAATAGACAACAGCTCCTCATGAACCTAATACAGAACATTAATAGACAACAGCTCATGGACCTAATACAGAACATTAATAGACAACAGCTCATGGACCTAATACAGAACATTAATAGACAACAGCCCATGGACCTAATACAGAACATTAATAGACAACAGCTCATGGACCTAATACAGAACATTAATAGACAACAGCTCATGGACCTAATACAGAACATTAATAGACAACAGCTCATGGACCTAATACAGAACATTAATAGACAACAGCTCATGGACCTAATACAGAACATTAATAGACAACAGCTCCTCATGAACCTAATACAGAACATTAATAGACAACAGCTCATGGACCTAATACAGAACATTAATAGACAACAGCTCATGGACCTAATACAGAACATTAATAGACAACAGCTCATGGACCTAATACAGAACATTAATAGACAACAGCTCATGGACCTAATACAGAACATTAATAGACAACAGCTCATGGACCTAATACAGAACATTAATAGACAACAGCTCATGGACCTAATACAGAACATTAATAGACAACAGCTCATGGACCTAATACAGAACATTAATAGACAACAGCTCATGGACCTAATACAGAACATTAATAGACAACAGCTCATGAACCTAATACAGAACATTAATAGACAACAGCTCATGGACCTAATACAGAACATTAATAGACAACAGCTCATGGACCTAATACAGAACATTAATAGACAACAGCTCATGGACCTAATACAGAACATTAATAGACAACAGCTCATGGACCTAATACAGAACATTAATAGACAACAGCTCATGGACCTAATATAGAACATTAATAGACAACAGCTCATGAACCTAATACAGAACATTAATAGACAACAGCTCATGGACCTAATACAGAACATTAATAGACAACAGCTCATGGACCCCAGAACTAGATCTGTTTGTTTTGGGTTTGCATGCTAAATCACACCCTATTCCCTATATGGCCACTGGTCAAAATGTGGCAGGATGTAACCAGGGACTTGTACCTCCTTTACTAGTCATCATTCTGCCGTGGCAACACAGGATGTGATGTCACTACCTGCCTTTCCCAGGGTCGATATACCTCTATACCTCTATAGTAGACTGTAGTAGAGACTACAGTACCTTGTTCATTCTCTGTCTAGTCTCTGTATTCTAGTCTGTATTCTAGTCTCTGTATTCTAGTCTGTATTCTAATCTGTATTCTAGTCTGTATTCTAGTCTCTGTATTCTAGTCTGTATTCTAGTCTCTGTATTCTAGTCTGTATTCCAGTCTCTGTATTCTAGTCTGTATTCTAGTCTCTGTATTCTAGTCTGTATTCCAGTCTCTGTATTCTGGTCTCTGTATTCTAGTCTCTGTATTCTAGTCTCTGTATTCTAGTCTGTATTCTGGTCTCTGTATTCTAGTCTCTGTATTCTAGTCTCCGTATTCTAGTCTCTGTCTTCTAGTTTCTGTATTCTATTCTCTGTATTCTAGTCTCTGTCTAGTCTCTGTGTTCGAGTCTCTGTATTGTAGTCTATGTATTCTAGTCTCTATATTCTGGTCTCTGTATTCTGGTCTCTGTGTTATAGTCTCTGTGTTCTAGTCTCTATATTCTGGTCTCTGTATTCTGGTCTCTGTTTTCTAGTCTGTATTCTAGTCTCTGTCTAGTCTCTGTATTCTAGTTTATGTTTAGTCTCTGTATTCTAGTCTGTATTCTAGTCTCTGTTTTCCTGGTCTCTGTATTCTAGTCTCTGTATTCTAGTCTCCGTATTCTAGTCTCTGTATTATAGTCTCTGTCAACAGCTCATGGACCTAATACAGAACATTAATAGACAACAGCTCATGGACCTAATACAGAACATTAATAGACAACAGCTCATGGACCTAATACAGAACATTAATAGACAACAGCTCATGGACCTAATACAGAACATTAATAGACAACAGCTCATGGACCTAATACAGAACATTAATAGACAACAGCTCATGGACCTAATACAGAACATTAATAGACAACAGCTCATGGACCTAATACAGAACATTAATAGACAACAGCTCATGGACCTAATACAGAACATTAATAGACAACAGCTCATGGACCTAATACAGAACATTAATAGACAACAGCTCATGGACCTAATACAGAACATTAATAGACAACAGCTCATGAACCTAATACAGAACATTAATAGACAACAGCTCATGGACCTAATACAGAACATTAATAGACAACAGCTCATGGACCCCAGAACTAGATCTGTTTGTTCTGGGTTTGCATGCTAAATCACACCCTATTCCCTATATGGCCACTGGTCAAAATGTGGCAGGATGTAACCAGGGACTTGTACCTCCTTTACTAGTCATCATTCTGCCGTGGCAACACAGGATGTGATGTCACTACCTGCCTTTCCAAGGGGCGACATACCTCTATACATCTACAGTAGACTGTAGTAGAGAATGACAGTACCCTGTTCATTCTCTGTCTAGTCTCTGTATTCCGGTCTCTGTATTCTAGTCTCTGTATACTGGTCTATGTATTCTAGTCTCTGTATTCTAGTCTCTGTATTATAGTCTCTGTCTGGTCTCTGTATTCTAGTCTCTGTATTCTAGTCTCTGTATTCTAGTCTCTGTCTGGTCTCTGTATTATAGTCTCTGTATACAAGTCTCTGTCTGGTCTCTGTATTCTAGTCTCTGTCTAGTCTCTTTTTTCTGGTCTCTGTATTCTAGTCTCTGTATTCAGGTCTCTGTATTCTAGTCTCTGTATACTAGTCTCTGTCTGGTCTCTGTATTCTAGTCTCTTTTTTCTGGTCTCTGTATTCTAGTCTCTGTATACTAGTCTCTGTCTGGTCTCTGTATTCTAGTCTCTGTCTAGTCTCTTTTTTCTGGTCTCTGTCTAGTCTCTGTATTCTAGTCTCTGTATTCTAGTCTCTGTATTCTAGTCTCTGTATTCTAGTCTCTGTATTCTAGTCTCTGTATTCTAGTCTCTGTATTCTAGTCTCTGTATTCTAGTCTCTGTATTCTAGTCTCTGTATTCTAGTCTCTGTATTCTAGCCTCTGTATTCTAGTCTCTGTATTCTAGTCTCTGTATTGTAGTCTCTGTATTGTAGTCTCTGTATTCTAGTCTCTGTATTCTAGTCTCTGTATTCTAGTCTCTGTATTCTAGTCTCTGTATTCTAGTCTCTGTATTCTAGTCTCTGTCTGGTCTCTGTATTCTAGTCTCTGTATTCTA
This sequence comes from Oncorhynchus kisutch, assembly GCF_002021735.2. Taxonomy (NCBI): domain Eukaryota; kingdom Metazoa; phylum Chordata; class Actinopteri; order Salmoniformes; family Salmonidae; genus Oncorhynchus; species Oncorhynchus kisutch. The sequence goes on along the minus strand of NW_022261984.1, from coordinate 10,441,776 downwards.
GTCTCTGTATTCTAGTCTCTGTATAATAGTCTCTGTATTCTAGTCTATGTATTCTAGTCTCTGTATTCTAGTCTCTGTATTATAGTCTCTGTCTGGTCTCTGTATTCTAGTCTCTGTATTCTAGTCTCTGTATTCTAGTCTCTGTATTCTAGTCTCTGTATTCAAGTCTCTGTATTCTAGTCTCTGTATTCTAGTCTCTATATTCTAGTCTCTGTATTCTGGTCTCTATATTCTAGTCTCTATATTCTAGTCTCTGTAGTCTAGTCTCTATATTCTAGTCTCTGTATTCTAGTCTCTGTATTCTAGTCTCTATATTCTAGTCTCTGTATTCTGGTCTCTATATTCTAGTCTCTGTATTCAGGTCTCTGTATTCTAGTCTATGTATTCTAGTCTCTGTATACTAGTCTCTGTCTGGTCTCTGTATTCTAGTCTCTTTTTTCTGGTCTCTGTATTCTAGTCTCTGTATACTAGTCTCTGTCTGGTCTCTGTATTCTAGTCTCTGTCTAGTCTCTTTTTTCTGGTCTCTGTCTAGTCTCTGTATTCTAGTCTCTGTATTCTAGTCTCTGTATTCTAGTCTCTGTATTCTAGTCTCTGTATTCTAGTCTCTGTATTCTAGTCTCTGTATTCTAGTCTCTGTATTCTAGTCTCTGTATTCTAGCCTCTGTATTCTAGTCTCTGTATTCTAGTCTCTGTATTGTAGTCTCTGTATTGTAGTCTCTGTATTGTAGTCTCTGTATTCTAGTCTCTGTATTCTAGTCTCTGTATTCTAGTCTCTGTATTCTAGTCTCTGTATTCTAGTCTCTGTATTCTAGTCTCTGTCTGGTCTCTGTATTCTAGTCTCTGTATTCTAGTCGCTGTATTCTAGTCTCTGTATTCTAGTCTCTGTATTCTAGTCTCTGTATTCTAGTCTCTGTATAATAGTCTCTGTATTCTAGTCTATGTATTCTAGTCTCTGTATTCTAGTCTCTGTATTATAGTCTATGTATTCTAGTCCTCTGTATTCTAGTCTCTGTATTATAGTCTCTGTATTCTAGTCTCTGTATTCTAGTCTCTGTATTCAAGTCTCTGTATTCTAGTCTCTGTATTCTAGTCTCTATATTCTAGTCTCTGTATTCTGGTCTCTATATTCTAGTCTCTATATTCTAGTCTCTGTAGTCTAGTCTCTATATTCTAGTCTCTGTATTCTAGTCTCTGTATTCTAGTCTCTATATTCTAGTCTCTGTATTCTGGTCTCTATATTCTAGTCTCTGTATTCAGGTCTCTGTATTCTAGTCTATGTATTCTGGTCTCTGTATTCTAGTCTCTATATTATAGTCTCTGACCAGTCTCTATATTCTGGTCTCTGTATTCTGGTCTCTGTATTCTAGTCTCTGTATTCTGGTCTCTATATTCTAGTCTCTGTATTCTAGTCTCTGTATTCTAGTCTCTGTCTAGTCGCTGTATTCTAGTCTCTGTCTAGTCTCTGTATTATAGTCTCTGTCTGGTCTCTGTATTCTAGTCTCTGTATTCTAGTCTCTGTATTCTAGTCTCTGTATTCTGGTCTCTGTATTCTAGTCTCTGTCTAGTCTCTGTATTCTAGTCTTTATATTATGGTCTCTGTAGTCTAGTCTCTGTATTCTAGTCTCTGTATTCTAGTCTCTGTATTCTGGTCTCTGTGTTCTAGTCTCTGTATTCTAGTATCTGTCTAGTCTCTGTATTCTAGTCTCTGTATTCTAGTCTCTGTATTCTGGTCTCTGTGTTCTAGTCTCTATATTCTGGTCTCTGTATTCTAGTCTCTGTATTCTAGTCTCTGGCTGGTCTCTGTATTCTAGTCTCTGTCTGGTCTCTGTATTCTAGTCTGTATTCTGGTCTCTGTATTCTAGTCTCTGTATTCTAGTCTCTGTATTCTAGTCTCTGTATTCTAGTCTCTGTATTCTAGTCTCTGTATTCTAGTCTGTATTCTGGTCTCTGTATTCTAGTCTCTATATTCTGGTCTCTGTATTCTGGTCTCTGTATTCTAGTCTCTGTATTCTAGTCTCTGTATTCTGGTCTCTGTATTCTAGTCTGTATTCTGGTCTCTGTATTCTAGTCTGTATTCTAGTCTCTGTGTTCTAGTCTGTATTCTGGTCTCTGTATTCTAGTCTCCGTATTCTAGTCTCTGTATTATAGTCTCTGTATTCTAGTCTCTGTATTCTAGTCTCTGTATTCTAGTCTCTGTATTCTAGTCTGTATTCTAGTCTCTGTATTCTAGTCTCTGTCTGGTCTCTGTATTCTAGTCTCTGTATACTAGTCTCTGTCTGGTCTCTGTATTCTAGTCTCTGTCTAGTCTCTTTTTTCTGGCCTCTGTATTCTAGTCTCTGTACTCTAGTCTCTGTATTCTAGTCTCTGTATTCTAGTCTCTGTATTCTAGTCTCTGTATTCTCGTCTCTGTATTCTAGTCTCTGTATTCTGGTCTCTGTATTCTAGTCTCTGTATTCTGGTCTCTGTATTCTAGTCTCTGTATTCTAGTCTCTGTCTAGTCTCTGTATTCTGGTCTCTGTATTCTAGTCTCTGTATTCTAGTCTCTCTTCATTCTTGTATCTTTGTTCTGGTCTCTTTATTCTTTATTCTTGTCTATTTGTTCTAGTCTCTGAGAGGGAGTGAATCATTATCTTTAAGGCTGTCTGATCTCTACAAAGACTGTAATTTTAATCACCTACAGTGAAGATATTCCATCCCTCCTACACTCCCTCTTTTCATTCCATCCCTCCATCCCTCTGCTCCTCCCTCCATCCCTCCATCCCTCCACTCCTCCCTCCATCCCTCCATCCCCCCTACACTCCCTCTCTCCATTCTATTCCTCCAACACTCCCTCTCTCCATTCTATCCCACCTACACTCCCTCTCTTCATTCCATCCCTCCATCCCTCTGCTCCTCCCTCCATCCCTCCATCCCTCCACTCCTCCCTCCATCCCTCCATCCCCCCTACACTCCCTCTCTCCATTCTATTCCTCCAACACTCCCTCTCTCCATTCTATCCCACCTACACTCCCTCTCTTCATTCCATCCCTCCATCCCTCCGCCCCGGCCTAGACAGCCTCTATTAGAGAATAAAACCCAAATATAGTTACTCGTTATACACTCAATCCCTTCATCCCTCTGCCCCGGCCTCCACCCCTCCCTCTATCCCTTCATCCCTCCGCCCCGGCCTCCACCCTTCCCTCCATCCCTCTGCCCCTGCCTCCACCCCTTCCTCTATCCCTCCATCCCTCCATCCCTATGTCCCTGCCTCCACCCCTCCCTCTATCCCTCCACCCCTCCCTCTACCCCTCCACCCCTCCCTCTATCCCTCCATCCCTATGTCCCTGCCTCCACACCTCCCTCTATCCCTCCACCCCTCCCTCTATCCCTCCACCCCTCCCTCTATCCCTCCACCCTTCCCTTCATCCCTCCGCCCCGGCCTCCACCCTTCCCTCCATCCCTCTGCCCCTGCCTCCACCCCTTCCTCTATCCCTCCACCCCTCCCTCTATCCCTCCATCCCTATGTCCCTGCCTCCACACCTCCCTCTATCCCTCCACCCCTCCCTCTATCCCTCCACCCCTCCCTCTATCCCTCCACCCCTCCCTCCATCCCTCCATCCGTCCATTCTTCCCTCGTCGCTGGATAGAATGGTGTCTTTAAAGGTGGTTCAGTAAACCAGATCGGATGTAGAATACATTACTGCTGTTGTCCTGCGGACATGTGGATGTGGAGGGGCTGATGTCGGACCGTTACCACGGTGGTGTGTATCGTCAGCTGTCTCTGAGTACGTCTGTAATTAAAGCAGACATCACACACGCCAAACGGTGTGAACGTTACCACGGTGACATGAGACCGTTACCACGGTGACATGAGAGAATCATCATCAGTCAGTCAATTAGCAACTGCTGTACCGTGAGGGAGATCTGCCTGCTAAACAAACATCAACAACCACAAACAACAACAATGACACAACGACAACGACAACAACACATCCTAAACAGCCCCATCTAGCTCTCCACAGCTGTCTGTCTGTTGTTGTGGAGAGAACATATACACACACACACAAACACACACACTCTTACACTCTTACACACAAACACATGCACACACACACACACACACACACACACACACACACACACACACACACACACACACACACACACACACACACACACACACACACACACACACACACACACACACACACACACACACAGAGAGACTAACACACACACACACACGCACACACACACACACACACACACACACACACACACACACACACACACACACACACACACACACACACACACACACACACACACACACACACACACACACACACACACATACATACACACACACATATACACACACACACACACATACACACAGACTAACACACACACACACACACACACACACACACACATACATACACACACACACACACACACACATACACACACACACACACACACACACACACCACACACACATCGTCTGTGTAGTAACCGAGCCAGCAGCCAGTAGCTGTATGTAGGCCACTACCTTGAAGTCGTCCTGTTCATTGAAGACCTTGTTTATCCCAGCTGGTAGAACACAGACCAGCTACAGCCTTTTAGCTGTGAGGGTTTTACACATCATTATTCTTCAATCAAACTATTAACCAAACCACATTGGGACAGTGTGGTGTGTGTGTGTGTGTGTGTGTGTGTGTGTGTGTGTGTGTGTGTGTGTGTGTGTGTGTGTGTGTGTGTGTGTGTGTGTGTGTGTGTGTGTGTGTGTGTGTGTGTGTGTGTGTGTGTGTGTGTGTGTGTGTGTGTGTGTGTGTGCGTGTCCCTCTGTACCGCCCCTGCACATATTTATCATGGTTCACATTGAGGACAGTTCCATGTTCCCGTGCCAACGGACTATTTTTCATGGTGTTGTTTATCTGTCAGTGAGAGGGGGCAGGGGAGAGAGAAAATTAGAGAGGGATGGAGGGAGTGGGGAGAGAGAGGGAGGCGGGAGAGAGTGGAGAGAGAGAGTGGGGAGAGAGAGGGAGTGGGGAGAGAGCAAATTAGAGAGGGATGGAGGGAGTGGGGAGAGATAGAGAGAGAGTGGGGAGAGAGAGGGAGTGGTGTGAGAGAGGGAGGCTGGGAAAGAGAGGAGAGAGAGAGAGAGAGAGAGAGAGAGAGAGAGAGATAGAGAGTGGGGAGAGAGAGGGAGTGGGGTGAGAGAGGGAGGCTGGGAAAGAGAGGAGAGAGAGAGAGAGAGAGAGAGATAGAGAGATAGAGAGTGGGGAGAGAGAGGGAGTGGGGTGAGAGAGGGAGGCTGGGAAAGAGAGGAGAGAGAAGGATGGGAGAGCGAGAGGGAGGCGAAAGAGAGAGAGAAGAGAGTGGGAGGGAAGGAGAATACAAATAAATTGCACGAGGATCATGGGAGGGAGAACGATAGAGAAAATTAGAGAGAGAGAAAAAGAGAGACAGACAGATGTCCGACGTCAACCTGGGGTCTTTGGAATTGAGCCCCCAAAGGGATGAGAGAGAGATGCAAAGAGAGAGAGAGATAGAGATTTGGGTGGCAGGGGAAAGAAGAGAGAGAGAGAGAGAGAGTTGGGTGGCAGGGGAAAGAAGAGAGAAAGGGAGGGAGGGAGGGAGGGAGGGAGGGAGGGAGGGAGGGAGGGAGGGAGGGAGGGAGGGAGGGAGGGAGGGAGGGAGGGAGGGAGGGAGGGAGGGAGGGAGGGGAAAGGGGGAGGGAGAGGGAGAGGGAGTGAATGGGGAGAGGGAGAGAGAGAAGTGAGAGATGTCAGGGAATGTCTTCTGTTGCTAAGTGGGTTAGAGATGGAGAGCGGAAGAGACTGAGGGAGGTTAAAGATGGAGGGAGAGAGAGAAAATGGAATGATTGGGTTCTATGGTTTCTGTATTAGTCCTGTATTACTAGTCCTGTATTAACATACCTTTACTAGTCCTGTATTGCTAGTCCTGTATTACTAGTCCTGTATTATAGTCCTGTATTACTAGTCCTGTATTAACATTCCTTTACTAGTCCTGTATTACTAGTCCTGTATTACTAGTCCTGTATTATAGTCCTGTATTACTAGTCCTGTATTAACATTCCTTTACTAGTCCTGTATTAACATTCCTTTACTAGTCCTGTATTGCTAGTCCTGTATTACTAGTCCTGTATTACTAGTCCTGTATTACTAGTCCTGTATTAACATACCTTTACTAGTCCTGTATTACTAGTCCTGTATACTAGTCCTGTATTACTAGTCCTGTATTAACATTCCTTTACTAGTCCTGTATTGCTAGTCCTGTATTACTAGTCCTGTATTACTAGTCCTGTATTACTAGTCCTGTATTACTAGTCCTGTATTATAGTCCTGTATTACTAGTCCTGTATTACTAGTCCTGTATAACTAGTCCTGTATTATAGTCCTGTATTACTAGTCCTGTATTAACATACCTTTACTAGTCCTGTATTACTTGTCCTGTAATACTAGTCCTGTATTAACATACCTTTACTAGTCCTGTATTAACATTCCTTTACTAGTCCTGTATTGCTAGTCCTGTATTACTAGTCCTGTATTACTAGTCCTGTATTACTAGTCCTGTATTAACATTCCTTTACTAGTCCTGTATTGCTAGTCCTGTATTACTAGTCCTGTATTACTAGTCCTGTATTACTAGTCCTGTATTACTAGTCCTGTATTATAGTCCTGTATTACTAGTCCTGTATTACTAGTCCTGTATTAACATACCTTTACTAGTCCTGTATTACTTGTCCTGTATTACTGGTCCTGTATTACTAGTCCTGTATTACTAGTCCTGTATTATAGTCCTGTATTACTAGTCCTGTATTACTAGTCCTGTATTACTGGTCCTGTATTATAGTCCTGTATTACTAGTCCTGTATTACTGGTCCTGTATTACTAGTCCTGTATTACTAGTCCTGTATTACTAGTCCTGTATTACTTGTCCTGTATTACTGGTCCTGTATTACTGGTCCTGTATTACTAGTCCTGTATTAAAATACATTTACTAGTCCTGTATTACTAGTCATATATAACTAGTCCTTTATTACTAGTCCTGTATTAACATACCTTTACTAGTTCTGTATTACTAGTCCTGTATTACTAGTGCTATATTAACAGACCTTTACTACTCCTGTGTTACTAGTCCTGTAATACTAGTCCTGTATTAACATACATTTACTAGTCCTGTATTACTAGTCCTGTAATACTAGTCCTGTATTATTAGTCCTGTATTAACATACCTTTACTAGTCCTGTATTACTAGTCCTGTAATACTAGTCATGTATTACTAGTCCTGTATTAACATACCTTTACTAGTCCTGTATTTTCTAGTCCTGTATTACTAATCCTGTATAACTAGTCCTGTATAACTAGTCTTGTATTACTAGTCCTGTATTACAAGTCCTGTATAACTAGTTATGTATAACTAGTTATGTATTACTAGTCCTGTATTACTAGTCCTGTATTACTAGTTATGTATTACTAGTCCTGTATTACTAGTCATATATAACTAGTCCTGTATTACTAGTCCTGTATTACTAGTCCTGTATTACTAGTCCTGTATAACTAGTCCTGTTTTACTAGTCCTGTATTACTAGTCCTGTATTACAAGTCCCGTATAACTAGTTCTGTATAACTAGTTCTGTATTACTAGTCCTGTATTACTAGTTCTGTTTTACTAGTCCTGCATTACTAGTCCTATATAACTAGTCCTGTATTACTATTCCTATATAACTAGTCCTGTATTAACAGACCTGCATTACTAGTCCTGTATTACTAGTCCTGTATTACTAGTGCTGTATAACTAGTCCTGTATTACTAGTCCTGTATTACTAGTCCTGTATAACTAGTCCTGTATTACTAGTCCTGTATAATGAGTTCTGTATTACTAGTCCTGTATTACTAGTCCTGTATTACTAGTCCTGTATTACTAGTCCTGTATAACTAGTCCTGTATTACTAGTCCTGTATTACTAGTCCTGTATTACTAGTCCTGTATTACTAGTCATGTATAATGAGTTCTGTATTACTAGTCCTGTATTACTAGTCATGTATAACTAGTCCTGTATTACTAGTCCTGTATTACTAGTCCTGTATAACTATTCCTGTATTACTAGTCCTGTATTACTAGTCCTGTATTACTAGTCCTGTGTAACTAGTCCTGTATAACTAGTCCTGTATTACTAGTCCTGTATTACTAGTCCTGTATTACTAGTCCTGTGTAACTAGTCCTGTATAACTAGTCCTGTTTTACTAGTCCTATATAACTTGTCCTGTATTAATAGTCCTATATTACTAGTCCTGTATTACTAGTCATGTATTACTAGTCATGTATTACTAGTCCTATATAACTAGTCCTGTATTACTAGTCCTGTATTACTAGTCCTGTATAACTAGTCCTGTATTACTAGTCCTGTATAACTAGTCCTGTATTACTAGTCCTGTATTACTAGTCCTGTGTAACTAGTCCTGTATTACTAGTTCTGTATTACTAGTCCTGTATTACTAGTCATGTATTACTCGTCCTATATAACTAGTCCTGTATAACTAGTCCTGTATTACTAGTCCTGTATAACTAGTCATGTATTACTAGTCCTGTATTACTAGTCCTGTATTACTAGTCCTGTGTAACTAGTCCTGTATAACTAGTCCTGTATTAACAGACCTATATAGTCTGTAGCTTGAGCCCCCCCAACCCCCCATCTCCCCTTGGCTATGTCTGGGCGTAGAGGAAGTTGAATACATAGAGAGGTTGTTTTGGGAGATAGAAGGAAAGAAAGAGAGACAGACAGAGACGGAGAGAGAGAGACAGACCAGGAGAGACAGACAGACAGAGACGGAGAGAGACAGACAGACAGACAGAGACGGAGAGAGACAGACCAGGAGAGACAGACATACAGAGATGGAGAGAAAGACAGACATAGATGAATAGAGAGAGAGAGAGACAGACCATGAGAGACAGACAGACAGAGACGGAGAGAGAGAGACAGACCAGGAGAGACTGACAGACAGAGACAGAGAGAGAGAGAGACGGACCAGGAGAGACAGACAGAGACAGAGAGAGAGAGACAGACAGACAGACATAGCTGGAGAGACAGACAGAGATGGAGAGAGACAGACAGACCAGGAGAGACAGACAGACAGAGACGGAGAGAGAGACTGATCAGGAGAGACAGACAGACAGAGATGGAGAGAGAGAGGTTGTTTTGGGAGATAGAAGGAAAGAAAGAGAGACAGACCAGGAGAGACAGAGAGAGAGACTGACCAGGAGAGACAGACAGACAGAGACGGAGAGAGAGACTGACCAGGAGAGACAGACAGACAGAGACAGAGAGAGAGACTGACCAGGAGAGACAGACAGACAGAGACGGAGAGAGAGACTGACCAGGAGAGACAGACAGACAGACGGAGAGAGGACTGACCAGGAGAGACAGACAGACAGAGAGAGACAGACAGACAGACAGACAGAGACAGAGAGAGAGACTGATCAGGAGAGACAGACAGACATAGATGGAGAGAGAGAGGTTGTTTTGGGAGATAGAAGGAAAGAAAGAGAGACAGACCAGGAGAGACAGACAGACAGAGACAGAGAGAGAGACTGACCAGGAGAGACAGACAGACAGAGACGGAGAGAGAGACTGACCAGGAGAGACAGACAGACAGAGACGGAGAGAGAGACTGACCAGGAGAGACAGACAGACAGACGGAGAGAGAGACTGACCAGGAGAGACAGACAGACAGAGAGAGACAGACAGACAGACAGAGATGGAGAGAGAGAAAGAGAGACAGACAGAGACGGAGAGAGAGAGACAGACAGAGACGGAGAGAGACAGACCAGGAGAGACAGACAGACAGAGATGGAGAGAGAGACAGACAGAGATGAAATAGAGAGAGAGAGAGACAGACCATGAGAGACAGACAGACAGAGACGGAGAGAGAGAGAGACGGACCAGGAGAGACAGACAGAGACAGAGAGAGAGAGACAGACAGACAGAGATGGAGAGAGACAGACAGACCTGGAGAGACAGACAGACAGAGAAGGAGAGAGAGAGACAGACAGACAGAGACCGAGAGAGAGAGACAGACCAGGAGAGACAGACAGAAGGAGAGAGAGAGACAGACCAGGAGAGACAGACAGAAGGAGAGAGAGAGACAGACCAGGAAACACAGACAGACAGAGATGGAGAGAGAGAGACAGACCAGGAAACACAGACAGACAGAGATGGAGAGAGACAGTCATCTATCCAAGGCTAGTCACTTTATAACAAGTGATTCACTCTCCATTCAAAAACAGTGATTTCATTAACTACTTATTTCATAATAATATGTTGTGTAGCCAAGCAGAAACATATTTTATATAGATATATACTAGCTTCATTAACCACTAAATGGGGTCTATCTAAGAGCTGTATCTAAGAGCTGTAACACAGAGCTGTATCTAAGAGCTGTAACACAGAGCTGTAACACAGAGCTGTAACACAGAACTGTTTCTAAGAGCTGTAACACAGAGCTGTAACACAGAGCTGTATCTAAGAGCTGTAACACAGAGCTGTATCTAAGAGCTGTATCTAAGAGCTGTATCTAAGAGCTGTATCTAAGAGCTGTAACACAGAGCTGTATCTAAGAGCTGTAACACAGAGCTGTATCTAAGAGCTGTATCTAAGAGCTGTAACACAGAGCTCTATCTAAGAGCTGTAACACAGAGCTGTATCTAAGAGATGTATCTAAGAGCTGTATCTAAGAGCTGTAACACAGAGCTGTATCACAGAACTGTATCTAAGAGCTGTATCTAAGAGCTGTAACACAGAGCTGTAACACAGAGCTGTATCACAGAACTGTATCTAAGAGCTGTAACACAGAGCTGTAACACAGAGCTGTATCTAAGAGCTGTAACTAAGAGCTGTATCTAAGAGCTGTATCTAAGAGCTGTATCTAAGAACTTTATCTAAGAGCTGTATCACAGAGCTGTAACACAGAGCTGTATCTAAGAGCTGTATCTAAGAGCTGTAACTAAGAGCTGTATCTAAGAGCTGTAACACAGAGCTGTATCTAAGAGCTGTATCTAAGAGCTGTATCTAAGAGCTGTAACACAGAACTGTAACACAGAGCTGTATCTAAGAGCTGTATCTAAGAGCTGTATCTAAGAACTTTATCTAAGAGCTGTAACACAGAGCTGTAACACAGAGCTGTATCACAGAACTGTATCTAAGAGCTGTATCACAGAGCTGTAACTAAGAGCTGTAACACAGAGCTGTATCTAAGAGCCTGTAACACAGAGCTGTATCTAAGAGCTGTATCTAAGAGCTGTAACACAGAGCTCTATCTAAGAGCTTGTAACACAGAGCTGTATCTAGAGATGTATCTAAGAGCTGTATCTAAGAGCTGTAACACAGAGCTGTATCACAGAGCTGTATCTAAGAGCTGTATCACAGAGCTGTATCTAAGAGCTGTAACACAGAGCTGTAACACAGAGCTGTATCTAAGAGCTGTATCTAAGAGCTGTATCTAAGAGCTGTACACAGAGCTGTATTAAGAGCTGTAACACAGAGCTGTATCACAGAACTGTATCACAGAGCTGTATCTAAGAGCTGTATCACAGAGCTGTATCTAAGAGCTGTACCTAAGAGCTGTATCTAAGAGCTGTATCTAAGAGCTGTAACACAGAGCTGTAACACAGAGCTGTATCTAAGAGCTGTAACACAGAGCTGTAACACAGAGCTGTATCTAAGAGCTGTAACACAGAGCTGTAACACAGAGCTGTATCTAAGAGCTGTATCTAAGAGCTGTAACACAGAGCTGTGTCTAAGAGCTGTAACACAGAGCTGTATCTAAGAGCTGTAACACAGAGCTGTAACACAGAGCTGTATCTAAGAGCTGTAACACAGAGCTGTAACACAGAGCTGTAACACAGAGCTGTAACACAGAGCTGTAACACAGAGCTGTATCTAAGAGCTGTAACACAGAGCTGTAACACAGAGCTGTAACACAGAGCTGTAACACAGAGCTGTATCTAAGAGCTGTAACACAGAGCTGTAACACAGAGCTGTAACACAGAGCTGTATCTAAGAGCTGTAACACAGAGCTGTAACACAGAGCTGTATCTAAGAGCTGTATCTAAGAGCTGTATTTAAGAGCTGTAACACAGAGCTGTAACACAGAGCTGTATCTAAGAGCTGTAACACAGAGCTGTAACACAGAGCTGTAACACAGAGCTGTAACACAGAGCTGTATCTAAGAGCTGTAACACAGAGCTGTATCTAAGAGCTGTAACACAGAGCTGTATCTAAGAACTGTAACACAGAGCTGTAACACAGAGCTGTAACACAGAGCTGTAACACAGAGCTGTAACACAGAGCTGTATCACAGAGCTGTAACACAGAGCTGTAACACAGAGCTGTAACACAGAGCTGTATCACAGAGCTCTATCTAAGAGCTGTAACACAGAGCTGTATCTAAGAACTGTAACACAGAGCTGTAACACAGAGATGTAACACAAGAGCTGTAACACAGAGCTGTAACACAGAGCTGTATCACAGAGCTGTAACACAGAGCTGTAACACAGAGCTGTATCTAAGAGCTGTATCACAGAGAGCTGTATCTAAGAGCTGTATCTAAGAGCTGTATCTAAGAACTGTAACACAGAGCTGTATCTAAGAGCTGTATCTAAGAACTGTAACACAGAGCTGTATCTAAGAACTGTAACACAGAGCTGTAACACAGAGCTGTAACACAGAGCTGTAACACAGAGCTGTATCTAAGAACTGTAACACAGAGCTGTATCTAAGAGCTGTAACACAGAGCTGTATCTAAGAGCTGTAACACAGAGCTGTATCTAAGAGCTGTAACACAGAGCTGTAACACAGAGCTGTAACACAGAGCTGTATCTAAGAGCTGTAACACAGAGCTGTAACACAGAGCTGTAACACAGAGCTGTAACACAGAGCTGTATCTAAGAGCTGTAACACAGAGCTGTAACACAGAGCTGTAACACAGAGCTGTATCTAAGAGCTGTAACACAGAGCTGTAACACAGAGCTGTATCTAAGAGCTGTATCTAAGAGCTGTATTTAAGAGCTGTAACACAGAGCTGTAACACAGAGCTGTATCTAAGAGCTGTAACACAGAGCTGTAACACAGAGCTGTAACACAGAGCTGTAACACAGAGCTGTATCTAAGAGCTGTAACACAGAGCTGTATCACAGAGCTGTAACACAGAGCTGTAACACAGAGCTGTAACACAGAGCTGTATCTAAGAGCTGTAACACAGAGCTGTATCTAAGAACTGTAACACAGAGCTGTAACACAGAGCTGTAACACAGAGCTGTAACACAGAGCTGTATCACAGAGCTGTAAACACAGAGCTGTAACACAGAG
>NW_022261984.1:10413402-10418402 GCF_002021735.2 Oncorhynchus kisutch | reverse complement strand
ACCATTCAGACATCACTGGTACCATTCAGACATCACTGGTACCATTCAGACATCACTGGTACCATTCAGACATCACTGGTACCATTCAGACATTACTGGTACCATTCAGATGTCAATGGTACTATTCCGACATTACTGGTACCATTCAGACATCATATTTAACACAGAATCTTAGACATTAACACTTGGCGAGGAACAACTCTGGTCCCTGCTGTGGAGAACAACTCTGGGCCCTGCCGTGGTGAACAACTCTGAACCCTGCCGTGGTGAACAACTCTGGGCCCTGCCGTGGTGAACAGCTCTGGGCACTGCCGTGGTGAACAGCTCTGGGCCCTGCCGTGGTGAACAGCTCTGGGCCCTACTGTGGTAAACAACTTTGGGCCCTACCGAGGTGAACAACGTTGGGCCCTACCGTGGTGAACAACTTTGGGCCCTGCAGTGGTGATCAACTCTGGGCCCTACCGTGGTGAAAAACTCTGGGCCCTGCTGTGGTGAACAGCTCTGGACCCTACCGTGGTGAACAGCTCTGGACCCTACCGTGGTGAACAACTCTGGGCCCTACCCTGGTGAACAACTCTGGGCCCTACTGTGGTGATCAACTCTGGGCCCTACTGTGGAGAACAACTCTGGGCCCTGCCGTGGTGAACAACTCTGGGCCCTGCCATGGTGAACAACTCTGGGCCCTGCCGTGGTGAACAACTCTGGGCCCTGCCGTGGTGAACAACTCTGGGCCCTGCCGTGGTGAACAACTCTGGGCCCTGCCATGGAGATCAACTCTGGGCCCTACTGTGGAGATCAACTCTGGGCTCTGCCATGGTGAACAACTCTGGGGCCTACTGTGGAGTTCAACTCTGGGCCCTCTCCAAGTGAACAACTCTGGGCCCTGCCGTCGTGATAAAAAAATGTATGTCCTATGCTATAGGCATTCATAACCTGTAATTTGACCTCGTAACAACCTATAAATGGCTCATATAACGTGTCACCATTTACATTTCCTGAGCCTGTACTTCATTCATTAACATGAAGTTCTCCAACAACACCTACAATTACCATATTAGCTTAGTAGCGTAACATAGCATGACACTGTATTTATCAAAGGATTTAGTTAGCCATATGCTAATAATGCACACTCAATTTAACATAGGAGTTAGCGGCACGTTAGTAATACACCCACCCGGTCTATTTCAGTCAATTTGTGTAGTGGCATGTAAACAGTACTTATCATAGGAGTTAGTTAGCAATATGCTAATAATATCCACTCATTTTATCATAGAAGTTAGCGATATGCTAATAATATCATCTCAATAAATAATAGGAGTTAGCGATATGCTAATAAAATACACTCATTTTATCATAGGAGTTAGCGATATGCTAATAAATATCCACTCATTTTATAATAGGAGTTAGAGATATGCTAATAATATCCATTCATTTTATCATAGGAGTTAGCGATATGCTAATAATATCCACTCATTTTATAATAGGAGTTAGCGATATGCTAATAATATCCACTAATTTTATCATAGGAGTTAGCGATATGCTAATAAATATCCACTCATTTTATAATAGGAGTTAGCGATATGCTAATAAATATCCACTCATTTTATAATAGGAGTTAACGATATGCTAATAAATATCCACTAATTTTATAATAGGAGTTAGCGATATGCTAATAATATCCACTCATTTGATCATAGGAGTTAGCGATACACTGGTAATATACCCCCACGCGATCTATTTCAGAACAACGGCATTGTTGCTCTGTGTTAAAGCTAATTAGGAGATACAATCATCTTGTTCTCCCTATTATGACCGTTCTGTCAGATCTTTGTAAAACACCAGGAATTACTGCGTAACACACACACACACACACACACATACAGTTTGCACACACACACGTAGACATGTGCATGCACACTCACGCACACATGCACACACAAACACACACTTCAATTATGATCTAAAACCCAGAAATCACTTGATAAGGCCCCCACGGAACACTGGAGCACTGTCGGCATGGAGACCAGGGCTCTCGATTACCAATTTATATCTGAGAGAGCGTGAGAGAGAGAGACAGAGAGAGAGAGAGCGTGAGAGAGAGAGACAGAGAGAGAGAGAGAGGTTGGTGGAGGAGAGGGCGAGAGGAGGGTGGGAGAGGGGAAGAGGAGGAGAGGAAAGAGGGAGTGAGGTGGAGATGGAGAGGCATTGGAGAGGTGGAGGGGAGAGAGGAGATGGAGAGAGAGACAGAAGAGGGTGTGGAAGAGATAGAGAAGAGGAGGGTGAGGTACAGAGATACGGGGAGGAAGAGCTGAATTAGATCCCATGTTATGAAGCTATTGATGGCATACTGGGTTGTATGAGAGGAGAGGAGCCAGGGAGGGAGGGAGGGAGGGAGGGAGGGGGAGGGGGGAGGGATAGCGGGAGGGATAGAGGGAGGGGAGGGGGAGGGATAGAGGGAGGGAGGGAGGGGTAGAAAAAATGTGAAGGATGGAGGGGATGAGATAGTAAGGGAGGGAGGGAGGTGGAGAAATGGAGAGAGAGAGAGAGAGAGAGAGAGAGGGGGGAGAGAGAGAGGAAGGAAGGAAGGAAGGTGGAGAAATGGAGAGAGGGGAGAGAGAGATGAAGGAAGGAAGGAAGGAAGGTGGAGAAATGGAGAGAGGGGAGAGAGAGAGGAAGGAAGGAAGGAAGGAAGGGAGGGAGGGAGGGAGGGAGGGAGGGAGGGAGGGAGGGAGGGAGGGAGGGAGGGAGGGAGGGAGGGAGGGAGGGAGGGAGGGAGGGAGGGAGGGAGGGAGGGAGGGAGGGAGGGAGGGAGGGAAATGGAGATGAGAGAGATGGTGAGAGAAAATAGAAACATGTATTAATAGTAGTTAGTTATATGTAGCGTTTCCTGAATGTGTTCTTTATATTTCCTCCCTTTAAGGAGTGCAGCCTGATCACTAGAAATAGACGTTGATATCGGTACGTTTGAAAAGGTCCCTGTTGAACATCGATATTAATGCCTTCCTTGGCGCCTACAAAATAAAACCGATTGCTCCCGACTGTTCCCTATATAGTGTATTATACTATAGACCCTGTTCCCTATATAGTGTAGTATACTACTATAGACTAGAGCCCTGTTCCCTATATAGTGTAGTATACTATAGACCCTGTTCCCTATATAGTGTATTATACTACTATAGACCCTGTTCCCTATATAGTGTATTATACTACTATAGACCCTGTTCCCTATATAGTGTATTATACTATAGACCCTGTTCCCTATATAGAAAAGTGTGTGTGTGTGTGTGTGTGTGTGTGTGTGTGTGTGTGTGTGTGTGTGTGTGTGTGTGTGTGTGTGTGTGTGTGTGTGTGTGTGTGTGTGTGTGTGTGTGTGTGTGTGCGGGTGTGTGTGTGTGCGGGAGTGTGTGTGTGTGTGTGTGTGTGTGTGTGTGTGTGTGTGTGTGTGTGTGTGTGTGTGTGGGTGCGTGCGTACGGTGTGTGTGTGTGTTTGTTTGTATGTTTATGTGTGTGTTTGTGTGTGTGTGTGTGTGGGTGCGTGCATGTGTGCGGGTGTGTGTGTGTGTGCGGGTGTGTGTGTGTTTGTTTGTGTGTGTGTGTGTGTGTGTGTGTGTGCGGGTGTGTGTGTGTTTGTGTGTGTGTGTGTGTGTGTTTGTGTGTGTGTGCGTGAATAACATCTCTGAATCAGAACAGATTATGGAGATCTCTGATTGTATTATCATAACACACACACACACACACACAGACACACACACACACACACACACACACACACACACACACACACACACACCGTACACACACACACACACACACACACACACACCGCACACACACACACACACACACAGACACACACACACACACACACACACAGACACCGTACACACACACACACACACACACACACACACACACACACACCGTACACACACACACACACACACACCGTACACACACACACCGTACACACACACACACACACACACACACACACACACACACACACCGTACACACCGTACACACCGTACACACCGTACACACCGTACACACACACACACACACACACACACACCGTACACACACACACACACACACCGTACACACACACACACACACACCGTACACACACACACACACACACACACACACACCGTACACACACACACACACACACACACACCGTACACACACACACACACACACACACACACACACACACACACACACACACACACACACACCGTACACACACACACACACACACACCGTACACACACACACACACACACACACACACACAGACACACACACACACACACACACACACACACACACACACACACACACACACACAGACACACACACTAGCGTAGTGTTAACCTGACTACTGCGCTGCAGTGTGAAGATAATGACATGTTTTTATTGAAAACGGATGGTTTATTAAAGATGTATTAGGCTGTGAGAGATGAAGGTGTACGGTGTGTGTGAGTGTGTGTTCTCACCATTGTTATTACTCACACACTCAGGTAACGAATTGTCATAATACTCTTGTTATTGAAATGTTAATCTATTGTTTTGTCTCTCTCTCTCTTCTTCTCTCCTCTTGTCTCTCTCTTCTTCTCTCTTCTTGTCTCTCACTTCCTTCTCTCTCTCTCTCTTGTATCTCTCTTCTTCTCTCTTCTTGTCTCTCACTTCCTTCTCTCTCTCTCTTGTATCTCTCTCCTTGTCTCTCTCTTCTCTCTCTCTTCTTGTCTCCTTGTCTCTCTCTTCTTCTCTGTTCTTGTCTCTCTCTCCTTCTCTCTTCTTGTCTCTCTCTCTTCTTGTCTCCTTGTCTCTCTCTTCTTCTCTCTTCTTGTCTCTCTCTTCTTCTCTCTTCTTGTCTCTCTCTTATCTCTCTCTTCTTGTCCCCTTGTATCTCTCTTCTTCTCTCTTCTTATCTCTCTCTTCTCTCTTCTTGTCTCTCTCTTCTTCTCTCTTCTTGTCTCTCTCTTCTCTCCTT
>NW_022261984.1:10390902-10408402 GCF_002021735.2 Oncorhynchus kisutch | reverse complement strand
GAGACAGATGGGACAGAGGAGGGAGGGAGAGACAGATGGGGACAGAGGAGGGAGGAGAGACAGATGGGGACAGAGGAGGGAGGGAGACAGAGATGGGGACAGAGGAGGGAGGGAGAGACAGATGGGGACAGAGGAGGGAGAGACAGATGGGGACAGAGGAGGGAGAGACAGATGGGGACAGAGGAGGGAGGGAGAGACAGATGGAAACAGAGGAGGGAGGGAGAGACGGATGGAAACAGAGGAGGGAGAGACAGATGGAAACAGAGGAGGGAGGGAGAGACAGATGGAAACAGAGGAGGGAGGGAGAGACAGATGGGGACAGAGGAGGGAGAGACAGATGGGGACAGAGGAGGGAGAGACAGATGGAAACAGAGGAGGGAGAGACAGATGAGGACAGAGGAGGGAGGGAGAGACAGATGGGAACAGAAGAGGGAGGGAGAGACAGATGGGGACAGAGGAGGGAGGGAGAGACAGATGGAAACAGAGGAGGGAGGGAGGGAGAGACAGATGGGAACAGAGGAGGGAGGGAGGGAGGGAGAGACAGATGGGGACAGAGGAGGGAGAGACAGATGGGGACAGAGGAGGGGAGAGACAGATGGAAACAGAGGAGTGAGAGACAGATGGGGACAGAGGAGGGAGGGAGAAACAGATGGAAACAGAGGAGGGAGGGAGAGACAGATGGGATCAGAGGAGGGAGGGAGAGACAGATGGGGACAGAGGAGGGAGGGAGAGACAGATGGGAACAGAGGAGGGAGGGAGAGACAGATGGGGACAGAGGAGGGAGGGAGGGAGGGAGAGACAGTTGGAGACAGAGGAGGGAGGGAGAGACAGATGGAAACAGAGGAGGGAGGGAGAGACAGATGGGAACAGAGGAGGAGGGAGAGGACAGATGGGGACAGAGGAGTGAGGGAGAGACAGATGGGGACAGAGGAGGGAGGGAGAGACAGATGGGGACAGAGGAGGGAGGGAGACAGAGATGGGGGACAGAGGAGGGAGGGAGAGACAGATGGGGACAGAGGAGGGAGAGACAGATGGGGACAGAGGAGGGAGAGACAGATGGGGACAGAGGAGGGAGGGAGAGACAGATGGAAACAGAGGAGGGAGGGAGAGACGGATGGAAACAGAGGAGGGAGAGACAGATGGAAACAGAGGAGGGAGAGACAGATGGGGACAGAGGAGGGAGGGAGAGACAGATGGGGAACAGAGGAGGGAGGGAGAGACAGATGGGGACCGAGGAGGGGAGGGAGAGACAGATGGGGACAGAGAAGGGAGGGAGAGACAGTTGGGGACAGAGGAGGGAGGGAGAGACAGATGGGGACAGAGGAGGGAGGGAGAGACAGATGGGAACAGAGGAGGGAGGGAGAGACAGATGGAAACAGAGGAGGGAGGGAGGGAGAGACAGATGGGAACAGAGGAGGGAGGGAGGGAGAGACAGATGGGGACAGAGGAGGGAGAGACAGATGGGGACAGAGGAGGGAGAGACAGATGGAAACAGAGGAGTGAGAGACAGATGGGGACAGAGGAGGGAGGGAGAAACAGATGGAAACAGAGGAGGGAGGGAGAGACAGATGGGATCAGAGGAGGGAGGGAGAGACAGATGGAAACAGAGGAGGGAGGGAGGGAGAGACAGATGGGGACAGAGGAGGGAGAGACAGATGGGATCAGAGGAGGGAGGGATGGAGAGACAGATGGGGACAGAGGAGGGAGAGACAGATGGGATCAGAGGAGGGAGGGAGGGAGAGACAGATGGGAACAGAGGAGGGAGGGAGGGAGAGACAGATGGGGACAGAGGAGGGAGAGACAGATGGGATCAGAGGAGGGAGGGAGAGACAGATGGGATTACACGTAAAATGGCCATAGGAAAAGTCTGGGTCTCTAGAGATTCAATACAAAACGACGCCACATTGACAGTAAACAGGACAGTTGTTTAGTTGGCGTTGGGAGTTATGAGATGGCTGCACAGGAAGCCTCTGAGGAACCCAGTATATTACACCAGTAGTAGACTAGCTACTGTTAGCACAGAGAAGACATTTTGGGCTGGTTTCCCGGACCCAGAATACCTGCTACTAATCTATCGCCTCCTCTTATCTCACAGCAACACATACACAGCCCTATTCAGAAGATATTGATTGATTGATTGGCTGGCTGGCTGGCTGGCTGACTGGCTGGCTGACTGGCTGGCTGGCTGGCAGGCTGGCTGGCTGACTGGCTGGCTGGCTGACTGGCTGGCTGGCTGACTGGCTGACTGGCAGGCTGGCAGGCTGGCTGACTGGCAGGCTGGCAGGCTGGCAGGCTGGCTGGCAGGCTGGCTGGCAGGCTGGCTGGCAGGCTGGCTGGCTGGCTGATACACAGTGAGAATACATGGCAATACACAGTGAGAATACATGGCAATACACAGTGAGAATAATGAGCAGTTAACTAGCCTACATGCACTTTAGATGCATCATCAATGAAAACCATGATACTGTAAACAGGTAACAAGCCTTCGTCTCAGCAAACGGATTGAATGAAACGATCCCATGTATCTCTGTCCTCTGCAGTGTTCCTGTGTCCAGGTATCCTACGAGGCGTGTACCAGAGTGAACACCTGTTTGAGTCCTGGCTGGCTGGCTGGCTGACTGACTGACTGGCTGGCTGGCTGACTGACTGACTGGCTGGCTGGCTGACTGGTTGACTGGTTGAATTGATTGAATTGAAACGATCCCATGTATCTCTGTCCTCTGCAGTGTTCCTGTGTCCAGGTATCCTACGAGGCGGTGTACCAGAGTGAACACCTGTTTGAGTCCTGGCTGGCTGGCTGGCTGGCTGACTGACTGACTGGCTGGCTGGCTGACTGGTTGACTGGTTGAATTGATTGAATTGAAACGATCCCATGTATCTCTGTCCTCTGCAGTGTTCCTGTGTCCAGGTATCCTACGAGGCGTGTACCAGAGTGAACACCTGTTTGAGTCCTGGCTGGCTGGCTGGCTGGCTGACTGACTGACTGACTGGCTGGCTGGCTGACTGGTTGACTGGTTGAATTGATTGAATTGAAACGATCCCATGTATCTCTGTCCTCTGCAGTGTTCCTGTGTCCAGGTATCCTACGAGGCGTGTACCAGAGTGAACACCTGTTTGAGTCCTGGCTGGCTGGCTGGCTGGCTGACTGACTGACTGACTGGCTGGCTGGCTGACTGGTTGACTGGTTGAATTGATTGAATTGAAACGATCCCATGTATCTCTGTCCTCTGCAGTGTTCCTGTGTCCAGGTATCCTACGAGGCGTGTACCAGAGTGAACACCTGTTTGAGTCCTGGCTGGCTGGCTGGCTGGCTGACTGACTGACTGGCTGGCTGGCTGACTGGTTGACTGGTTGAATTGATTGAATTGAAACGATCCCATGTATCTCTGTCCTCTGCAGTGTTCCTGTGTCCAGGTATCCTACGAGGCGTGTACCAGAGTGAACACCTGTTTGAGTCCGACCACCAATCAGGAGCCTGGTGTAAAGATCCATTCCAGGCCTCTGATAAGATTTACTACATGCCCTGGACTCCCTACCGCACGGACACTCTCACAGAGTACTCCTCCAAGGAGGACTTCATCGCAGGTCGGCACTTTACTAACAATTAGTTCACATTTATTGTTATTATAATGTTGGATTTATACCTATTTTTTTATATATATATTTATTAAACTTGCTAATGGAAAGTGACTTTAATTAAAGGGACTAACTAGTGGTTAGAGTGTAGAGGTGGCAGGGTAGCCTAGTGGTTAGAGTGTAGAGGTGGCAGGGTAGCCTAGTGGTTAGAGTGTAGAGGTGGCAGGTAGCCTAGTGGTTAGAGTGTAGAGGTGGCAGGGTGGCCTAGTGGTTAGAGTGTAGAGGTGGTGGGGTAGCCTAGTGGTTAGAGTGTAGAGGTGGTAGGGTAGCCTAGTGGTTAGAGTGTAGAGGTGGTGGGGTAGCCTAGTGGTTAGAGTGTAGAGGTGGCAGGTAGCCTAGTGGTTAGAGTGTAGAGGAGGGTAGTGGTTAGAGTGTAGAGGCGGTAGGGTAGCCTAGTGGTTAGAGTGTAGAGGAGGTAGGGTAGCCTAGTGGTTAGAGTGTAGAGGCGGTAGGGTAGCCTAGTGGTTAGAGTGTAGAGGTGGCAGGGTAGCCTAGTGGTTAGAGTGTAGAGGAGGTGGGGTAGCCTAGTGGTTAGAGTGTAGAGGTGGCAGGTAGCCTAGTGGTTAGAGTGTAGAGGAGGTAGTGGTTAGAGTGTAGAGGCGGTAGGGTAGCCTAGTGGTTAGAGTGTAGAGGAGGTAGGGTAGCCTAGTGGTTAGAGTGTAGAGGTGGCAGGTAGCCTAGTGGTTAGAGTGTAGAGGTGGTAGGGTAGCCTAGTGGTTAGAGTGTAGAGGTGGCAGGTAGCCTAGTGGTTAGAGTGTAGAGGCGACAGGGTAGCCTAGTGGTTAGAGTGTAGAGGTGGCAGGGTAGCCTAGTGGTTAGAGTGTAGAGGCAGCAGGTAGTTATGGTAGACTAGTGGTTAGAGTGTAGAGGAGGTAGGGTAGCCTAGTGGTTAGAGTGTAGAGGAGGTAGGGTAGCCTAGTGGTTAGAGTGTAGAGGAGGTAGGGTAGCCTAGTGGTTAGAGTGTAGAGGAGGTGGGGTAGCCTAGTGGTTAGAGTGTAGAGGTGGCAGGGTAGCCTAGTGGTTAGAGTGTAGAGGAGGCAGGGTAGCCTAGTGGTTAGAGTGTAGAGGAGGTGGGGTAGCCTAGTGGTTAGAGTGTAGAGGTGGTAGGGTAGCCTAGTGGTTAGAGTGTAGAGGAGGTGGGGTAGCCTAGTGGTTAGAGTGTAGAGGTGGTAGGGTAGCCTAGTGGTTAGAGTGTAGAGGAGGTGGGGTAGCCTAGTGGTTAGAGTGTAGAGGTGGTAGGGTAGCCTAGTGGTTAGAGTGTAGAGGTGGCAGGGTAGCCTAGTGGTTAGAGTGTAGAGGAGGTAGGGTAGCCTAGTGGTTAGAGTGTAGAGGAGGCAGGGTAGCCTAGTGGTTATCGTGTAGAGGTGGCAGGGTAGCCTAGTGGTTAGAGTGTAGAGGCGGCAGGGTAGCCTAGTGGTTAGAGTGTAGAGGCGGCAGGGTAGCCTAGTGGTTAGAGTGTAGAGGAGGTAGGGTAGCCTAGTGGTTAGAGTGTAGAGGTGGCAGGGTAGCCTAGTGGTTAGAGTGTAGAGGTGGCAGGGTAGCCTAGTGGTTATAGTGTAGAGGCGGTAGGGTAGCCTAGTGGTTAGAGTGTAGAGGTGGTAGGGTAGCCTAGTGGTTAGAGTGTAGAGGTGGCAGGGTAGCCTAGTGGTTAGAGTGTAGAGGCGGCAGGGTAGCCTAGTGGTTAGAGTGTAGAGGTGGCAGGGTAGCCTAGTGGTTAGAGTGTAGAGGAGGTAGGGTAGCCTAGTGGTTAGAGTGTAGAGGAGGTAGGGTAGCCTAGTGGTTAGAGTGTAGAGGAGGCAGGGTAGCCTAGTGGTTAGAGTGTAGAGGAGGTAGGGTAGCCTAGTGGTTAGAGTGTAGAGGAGGTAGGGTAGCCTAGTGGTTAGAGTGTAGAGGTGGCAGGGTAGCCTAGTGGTTATAGTGTAGAGGAGGTAGGGTAGCCTAGTGGTTAGAGTGTAGAGGTGGCAGGGTAGCCTAGTGGTTATAGTGTAGAGGAGGTAGGGTAGCCTAGTGGTTAGAGTGTAGAGGAGGTAGGGTAGCCTAGTGGTTAGAGTGTAGAGGAGGTAGGGTAGCCTAGTGGTTAGAGTGTAGAGGAGGTAGGGTAGCCTAGTGGTTAGAGTGTAGAGGTGGCAGGGTAGCCTAGTGGTTAGAGTGTAGAGGTGGCAGGTAGCCTAGTGGTTAGAGTGTAGAGGAGGTAGGGTAGCCTAGTGGTTAGAGTGTAGAGGGTGGTAGGGTAGCCTAGTGGTTAGAGTGTAGAGGTGGCAGGTAGCCTAGTGGTTAGAGTGTAGAGGAGGTAGGGTAGCCTAGTGGTTAGAGTGTAGAGGTGGCAGGGTAGCCTAGTGGTTAGAGTGTAGAGGTGGCAGGGTAGCCTAGTGGTTAGAGTGTAGAGGTGGCAGGGTAGCCTAGTGGTTAGAGTGAAGAGGTGGCAGGGTAGCCTAGTGGTTAGAGTGTAGAGGGTGGTAGGGTAGCCTAGTGTTTAGAGTGTAGAGGTGGCAGGGTAGCCTAGTGGTTAGAGTGTAGAGGTGGCAGGGTAGCCTAGTGGTTAGAGTGTAGAGGTGGTAGGGTAGCCTAGTGGTTAGAGTGTAGAGGTGGTAGGGTAGCCTAGTGGTTAGAGTGTAGAGGTGGTAGGGTAGCCTAGTGGTTAGAGTGTAGAGGTGGCAGGGTAGCCTAGTGGTTAGAGTGTAGAGGAGGTAGGGTAGCCTAGTGGTTAGAGTGTAGAGGTGGCAGGGTAGCCTAGTGGTTAGAGTGTAGAGGTGGCAGGGTAGCCTAGTGGTTAGAGTGTAGAGGTGGTAGGGTAGCCTAGTGGTTAGAGTGTAGAGGTGGCAGGGTAGCCTAGTGGTTAGAGTGTAGAGGTGGCAGGGTAGCCTAGTGGTTAGAGTGTAGAGGTGGTAGGGTAGCCTAGTGGTTAGAGTGTAGAGGTGGTAGGGTAGCCTAGTGGTTAGAGTGTAGAGGTGGCAGGGTAGCCTAGTGGTTAGAGTGTAGAGGAGGTAGGGTAGCCTAGTGGTTAGAGTGTAGAGGTGGCAGGGTAGCCTAGTGGTTAGAGTGTAGAGGAGGTAGGGTAGCCTAGTGGTTAGAGTGTAGAGGTGGTAGGGTAGCCTAGTGGTTAGAGTGTAGAGGTGGCAGGGTAGCCTAGTGGTTAGAGTGTAGAGGAGGTAGGGTAGCCTAGTGGTTAGAGTGTAGAGGTGGCAGGGTAGCCTAGTGGTTAGAGTGTAGAGGTGGTAGGGTAGCCTAGTGGTTAGAGTGTAGAGGTGGCAGGGTAGCCTAGTGGTTAGAGTGTAGAGGAGGTAGGGTAGCCTAGTGGTTAGAGTGTAGAGGAGGTAGGGTAGCCTAGTGGTTAGAGTGTAGAGGTGGTAGGGTAGCCTAGTGCTTAGAGTGTAGAGGAGGCAGGGTAGCCTAGTGGTTAGAGTGTAGAGGTGGTAGGGTAGCCTAGTGGTTAGAGTGTAGAGGAGGTAGGGTAGCCTAGTGGTTAGAGTGTAGAGGAGGCAGGTAGCCTAGTGGTTAGAGTGTAGAGGTGGCAGGGTAGCCTAGTGGTTAGAGTGTAGAGGAGGTAGGGTAGCCTAGTGGTTAGAGTGTAGAGGAGGTAGGGTAGCCTAGTGGTTAGAGTGTAGAGGTGGCAGGGTAGCCTAGTGGTTAGAGTGTAGAGGAGGTAGGGTAGCCTAGTGCTTAGAGTGTAGAGGAGGCAGGGTAGCCTAGTGGTTAGAGTGTAGAGGTGGCAGGGTAGCCTAGTGGTTAGAGTGTAGAGGCGGCAGGGTAGCCTAGTGGTTAGAGTGTAGAGGTGGTAGGGTAGCCTAGTGCTTAGAGTGTAGAGGAGGCAGGGTAGCCTAGTGGTTAGAGTGTAGAGGTGGTAGGGTAGCCTAGTGGTTAGAGTGTAGAGGAGGTAGGGTAGCCTAGTGGTTAGAGTGTAGAGGAGGTAGGGTAGCCTAGTGGTTAGAGTGTGGAGGTGGTAGGGTAGCCTAGTGGTTAGAGTGTAGAGGAGGTAGGGTAGCCTAGTGGTTAGAGTGTAGAGGTGGTAGGGTAGCCTAGTGGTTAGAGTGTAGAGGTGGTAGGGTAGCCTAGTGGTTAGAGTGTAGAGGCGGCAGGGTAGCCTAGTGGTTAGAGCGTTGGACTAGTAACCGGAAGGTTGCAAGTTCAAATCCCCGAGCTGACAAGGAACAAATCTGTCGTTCTGCCCCTGAACAGGCAGTTAACCCACTGTTCCTAGGCCGTCATTGAAAATAAGAATGTGTTCTTAACTGACTTGCCTGGTTAAATAAAGGTAAAATAAAAAATTATTACGTCAATATTAGATGTTTATCCATGTGTCTGAAACTTCAAATTTCAAACTTGTTGCAAATGTCAAATTCTTTAAGGAAAAGTTATTAACTCCAAGTGGTTAAGGTTTGGGCTTAAAACAAAAATTATCTAAAACAATTTTCTATTGCTGCATTCAAAAATGCATCCTTTTGCACCAGAGGCAGATCGTTACAACGACCGAGCAAAACCAAAACTTAACTTGAAGGTAACAGCGCTTACTGTTGCCCCTAGTGGCCGGTTTCCACATTGTCTCCTGACTTCCTCAGACATGGATGGACGTCGGACACTGCCTTGTATCACGGGGGGACCTGGCTGAGTTTCCCCAGAAACAGATTCGACCTAAGAAGTTCTTTAAATGGAGAATCTTGTTGTTTTTTTTGTCCTGGACGAGGTTTAATCTGTGTCTGGGGAAACTTCCCCTCGGGTGTTTTGAAAAAAAAACCGCTTCTAATTAAAATGTATTTGAATGTTATTGTTTACAGGACGACCGACGACCACGTACAAGCTGCCTCACCGCGTCGACGGGACAGGCTTCGTGGTCTACGACGGAGCTTTATTCTTCAACAAGGAGCGGACGCGCAACATCGTCAAATTCGACCTCCGCACGCGGATCAAGAGCGGCGAGGCCATCATCGCCAACGCCAACTACCACGACACGTCGCCGTACCGCTGGGGCGGCAAGTCGGACATTGACCTCGCCGTCGACGAAATCGGCCTCTGGGTTTTGTACGCCACGGAGACGAACAACGGACGCATCGTGGTCTCGCAGCTCAACCCTTACACGCTCCGCATCGAAGGGTCCTGGGACACCACCTACGACAAGCGGACCGCCTCCAACGCCTTCATGGTGTGCGGTGTGCTCTACGTGGTGAAAAGCGTCTACGAGGACGACGACAACGAGGCCACAGGGAACAAGATAGATTATATGTACAGCACCACCCAGAGTAAAGAAACCTTTGTGTCCATCCTGTTCCCGAACTCTTACCAGTACATAGCAGCAGTGGACTACAATCCCAGAGACAATCTGCTGTACGTCTGGAACAACTACCACGTAGTGAAATACTTACTGGACTTCGGGAACAACGACAACAGATTGGGTAGGTGGAATGTTCATCTACTTTTCTCTTCGTCTTTCCTTTCTTTCTTTCTTTCTTAAAACTCTTGGTTTTTCTAGGTTTGACTGGCTAGGTGGAATATTAATCTCTCTAGAGACTACTTTAGTTCTGTAGGTTTGTGTAATGGACAGTCTCTAGACTATAGTTCTGTAGGTTTGTGTAATGGACAGTCTCTAGACTATAGTTCTGTAGGTTTGTGTAATGGACAGTCTCTAGACTATAGTTCTGTAGGTTTGTGTAATGGACAGTCTTTAGACTACTATAGTTCTGTAGGTGTGTGTAATGGACAGTCTCTAGACTACTTGTGTAATGGACAGTCTCTAGACTAATTTAGTTCTGTAGGTTTGTGTAATCGACAGTCTCTAGACTAATTTAGTTATGTAGGTGTGTGTAATGGACAGTCTCTAGACTTCTTTCGTTCTGTGGGTGTGTGTAATGGACAGTCTCTAGACTACTTGTGTAATGGACAGTCTCTAGACTAATTTAGTTCTGTAGGTTTGTGTAAATGACAGTCTCTTGACTCATTTAGTTATGTAGGTGTGTGTAATGGACAGTCTCTAGACTACTTTAGTTATGTAGGTGTGTGTAATGGACAGTCTCTAGACTATAGTTCTGTGGGTGTGTGTAATGGACAGTCTCTAGACTATAGTTCTGTGGGTTTGTGTAATGGACAGTCTCTAGACTACTATAGTTCTGTGGGTTTGTGTAATGGACAGTCTCTAGACTTCTTTAGTAATGGACAGTCTCAAGACTATAGTTCTGTGGGTTTGTGTAATGGACAGTCTCGAGACTATAGTTCTGTGGGTTTGTGTAATGGACAGTCTCTAGACTTCTTTAGTAATGGACAGTCTCAAGACTATAGTTCTGTGGGTTTGTGTAATGGACAGTCTCGAGACTATAGTTCTGTGGGTGTGTGTAATGGACAGTCTCTAGACTACTATAGTTCTGTGGGTTTGTGTAATGGACAGTCTCGGGACTATAGTTCTGTGGGTGTGTGTAATGGACAGTCTCTAGACTACTATAGTTCTGTGGGTGTGTGTAATGGACAGTCTCTAGACTACTATAGTTCTGTGGGTTTGTGTAATGGACAGTCTCGGGACTATAGTTCTGTGGGTGTGTGTAATGGACAGTCTCGAGACTATAGTTCTGTGGGTGTGTGTAATGGACAGTCTCTAGACTTCTTTAGTAATGGACAGTTTCTAGACTTTAGCTCAGAGGGAGGGAACAGTCTTGTGGTAGTTTTTTTTATCTCTCTCTCTATCTCTCTAACCCCCCCCTCTCTCTCTCTCTCCATCTCTCTCTCTCTCTCCCTCTCTCTCTCTCACTATCTCCCCCTCTCTGTCTCTCACTATCTCCCCCCCTCTCTCTCCATCTCTCTCTCTCTCTCTCTCTCTCTCTCTCTCTCTCTCTCTCCCTCTCTCCCCGACTCTTTCTCTCGCTCTCTCTCACTGTCTCCTGTCTCTCTCTCTCTCTCTTGCTTTCTTGCTCTCTCTCCTGTCTCTCTCACTCTCCCTCCCCCTCCCTCCCTCGCCCAACCTAGCCCAGTAGAGTACATTACTCTTAAATGGACTAGGGCCCTGGAGAGTCTTAGGGGGGAGTTGAGTGATTCCTTCCCAGAGACAGGCACTCTCAGATTGGGGTATAAGAGCAGGCCTACCCCCTGCTCTGGATATCCCTGGAGGTCTAAGCTACACTATCTAGCCGGTGTAATTGACTCTAACACCTTATCACGGTGTCGGCAACTCGGTTCAGTCTCTCTTTATTAAATGATGGTTGAATTAATGCATGCTTTTACACACATTTAGGAGACACTACAAGAAATTATTGGAGGAAGGGGAGAGAGGGATGGAGAGGGAGGGTTGGAGAGGGAGGGTTGGAGAGGGAGGGATGGAGAGGAAGGGGAGAGAGGGAGGGATGGAGAGGAAGGGGAGAGAGGGGTGGAGAATGAGTGATGGAGAGGGAGAGTTGGAGAGGAAGGGGAGAGAGGGATGGAGAAGGAGGGATGGAGAAGGGAGGGTTGGAGAGGGAGGGATGGAGAGGAAGGGGAGAGAGGGAGGGATGGAGAGGAAGGGGAGAGAGGGGTGGAGAATGAGTGATGGAGAGGGAGAGTTGGAGAGGAAGGGGAGAGAGGGATGGAGAAGGAGGGATGGAGAAGGGAGGGTTGGAGAGGGAGGGTTAGAGAGGAAGGGGAGAGAGGGATGGAGAGGGTTGGAGAGGAAGGGGAGAGAAGGATGGAGAGGGAGGGTTGGAGAGGAAGGGGAGAGAGGGGTGGAGAAGGAGGGTTGGAGAGGGAGAGTTGGAGAGGGAGGGTTGGAGAGGGAGGGTTGGAGAGGAAGGGGAGAGAGGGGTGGAGAAAGAGGGATGGAGAGGGAGAGTTGGAGAGTAAGGGGAGAGAGGGATGGAGAAGGAGGGATGGAGAGGGAGGGTTAGAGTGGAAGGGGAGAGAGGGGTGGAGAAGGAGGGTTGGAGAGGGAGAGTTGGAGAGGAAGGGGAGAGAGGGGTGGAGAAGGAGGGTTGGAGAGGGAGAGTTGGAGAGGGAGGGTTGGAGAGGGAGGGTTGGAGAGGAAGGGGAGAGAGGGGTGGAGAAAGAGGGATGGAGAGGGAGAGTTGGAGAGTAAGGGGAGAGAGGGATGGAGAAGGAGGGATGGAGAGGGAGGGTTAGAGAGGAAGGGGAGAGAGGGGTGGAGAAGGAGGGTTGGAGAGGGAGAGTTGGAGAGGAAGGGGAGAGAGGGATGGTGAAGGACGGATGGAGAGGGAGGGATGGAGAGGTTGGGGAGAGAGGGGTGTTGAAGGAGGGATGGAGAGGGAGAGTTGGAGAGGAAGGGGAGAGAGGGGTGGTGAAGGAGGGATGGAGAGGGAGAGTTGGAGAGGAAGGGGAGAGAGGGGTGGTGAAGGAGGGATGGAGAGGGAGGGTTGGAGAAAGGGAGTTATGGGAAGAGGACTCCAGAAGAGGACTGGCCACCCCACATAGCCTGGTTCCTCTCTAGGGTTCTTCCTAGGTTTTGGCCTTTCAGGGAGTTTTTCCTAGCCACTGTGCTTCTACACCTGCATTGCTTCCTGCTTGGGGTTTTAGGCTGGGTTTCTGTACAGCACTTTGAGATATCAGCTGATGTACGAAGGCTTTATAAATACATTTGATTTGATTTGATGGGAGCAAGGTAAAGAGGGGTGAGGGAAGGCAGGTGGGAGGGAAAGAGGGAGGGAGGGAAAGAGGGATGAGGGAAGGTGGGTGGGAGGGAGGGAGGGAAATAGGGATGAGGGAAGGTGGGTGGGAGGGAAAGAGGGATGGAAACAGTGTTCTCGGAGATCTCTGTGTTTTATAATGGAGACTTGTATGTCTACAGGAGCTTTTAGAGATGATCAATGGAGATTAAATGGAGCGAACAACCTACCAAACACACACACTCACACACACTACACACTCACTGCTGAGAAGGGGATGATAACTACAACCAATAGCTGTTCTGCTGTGCTCTGTTCTGCTGTGCTCTGTTCTGCTCTGTTCTGTTCTGCTCTGTTCTGTTCTGCTATGTTCTGTTCTGCTCTGTTCTACTCTGTTCTGTTCTACTCTGTTCTGTTCTGTTCTACTCTGTTCTGTTCTGTTCTACTCTGTTCTGCTCTGTTCTGTTTAACTCTGTTCTGTTCTGCTCTGTTCTGTTCTACTCTGTTCTACTCTGTTCTGATCTACTCTGCTCTGCCTTGTTCTGTTTTACTCTGTTCTGTTGTACTCTGTTCTGCTCTGTTCTGTTGTACTCTGTTCTGCTCTGTTCTGATCTGTTCTGTTCTGTTCTGCTCTGTTCTGCTTTGTTCTGTTCTACTCTACTCTGATCTGTTTTATTCTGTTATGCTCTGTTCTGTTCTGCTCTGTTCTGTTCTACTCTACTCTACTCTGTTCTGCTCTGTTCTGTTCTGTTCTGTTCTGTTCTGTTCTGCTCTGCTCTGTTCTACTCTGTTCTGTTCTGTTCTGCTTTACTCTGTTCTGTTTTACTCTGTTCTGTTCTGTTCTGCTCTGTTCTGTTCTACTCTGTTCTGCTCTGCTCTGTTCTGCTTTAATCTGTTCTGTTCTGTTCTGCTCTGTATTGTTCTGTTCTGTTCTGCTCTGTTCTGCTCTGTTCTGTTCTGCTCTGTTCTGTTCTGCTCTGTTCTGTTCTACTCTGTTCTGTTCTGTTCTACTCTGTTCTGCCTTGTTCTGTTTTACTCTGTTCTATTCTACTCTGTTCTACTCTGTTCTGTTCTGTTCTACTCTGTTCTGCTCTGTTCTGTTTAACTCTGTTCTGTTCTGTTCTGCTCTGTTCTGTTCTGTTCTACTCTGTTCTGATCTACTCTGCTCTGCCTTGTTCTGTTTTACTCTGTTCTGTTTTACTCTGTTTTGTTCTACTCTGTTCTGCTCTGTTCTGTTCTGATCTGTTCTGCTCTGTTCTGCTTTGTTCTGTTCTACTCTACTCTGTTCTGTTTTACTCTGTTATGCTCTGTTCTGTTGTGCTCTGTTCTGTTCTGTTCTGCTCTACTCTGTTCTGCTCTGTTCTGTTCTGCTCTACTCTGTTCTGCTCTGTTCTGTTCTGCTCTGTTCTGTTCTGCTTTACTCTGTTCTGTTTTACTCTGTTCTGTTCTGCTCTGTTCTGTTCTACTCTGTTCTGCTCTGCTCTGTTCTGCTTTACTCTGTTCTGTTCTACTCTAGGGCCCAGAGTTGTTCTGGAGTTGTTCCTAACCAGGAAGAAGTCTAGAGTTTAACTAGGGCCCAGAATTGTTCTGGAGTTGTTCCTAACCAGGAAGAAGTCTAGAGTTATAACCAGGGCCCAGAATTGTTCTGGAGTTGTTCCTAACCAGGAAGAAGTCTAGAGTTTAACCAGGGCCCAGAGTTGTTCCTGGTCAGTGAAAATCTCCAGGCGCAAGACATCAGAGTTGTGAAAAGCAGAACCAAAACCCCACTTCTATAGTGCCTATACATTACAAGTCTGCCCTATTTAGTGAATGGGATATGATTTAAGACACACACTCCTAGACTAACTACGGTTATCTGTGTATCGTCAGTCCAAACAGATCTCTGTGCCTTTGTAATGCTGAACTCATAGACTTCCTGCAGCACAAAGACAGTGTCGTCAATTGAAATGCAGATCTCCCATCTCCTCTGATGGCTGAGCCGTCTCTCTCCTGTTTCAGTTGTTTTCCCTCTTTATGGAGCTTCTTTTGACTCTGTGTCTCTCTACACATTACTAACCTGCACTATACTATACTATACTATACCATACTATACTATACTATACTATACCATACTATACTATACTATACTATAGCATACTATGCTATACTATACTATACTACACTACAATATACTATACTATAATGTACTATACTATACTACACTATAATATACTATACTATACTATACTATAATATAATGTACTATACTATACTACACAATACTATACTACACTATAACATACTATACTATACTATACTATACTATATTACGCCACGCTATACTATACTATACCATATTATACTATACTATAACATACTATACTATACTATACTACAATGCACTATACAATACTATGCGACACTATACTATGCTATACTATACTACACTATACTATACTATAATATACTATACCATACCATACTATGCTATACTATACTATAATATACTATACTATGAACTACCTCAGCTGAGGAATATACTATACTATAATATACTATACCATACTATGATATACTATACTATAATATACTATACTATGAACTGCCTCAGCTGAGGAATATACTATACTATATTATAATATGATATACTATAATATGCTATACTATATACCATACTATACTATGCTGTGCTATACTACACCAATACTATACTATAATATGATATACTATACTGCACTATGCTATACCATACTATACTATACTGCACTATGCTATACCATACTATATAATCCAATACTGTGCCATACTATAATATGATATAATATACTGCACTATGCTATACCATACTATACTATACTGCACTATGCTATACCATACTATAATATACCATAATATGCTATACTATACTATCCTATAATATAATATAATATGCTATACTATATGCCATACTATACCATACTATACTATGCTGTGCTATACTATACCAATACTATACTATAATATGATATACTATACCGCACTATACTATACCATACTATACTGCACTATACTATACAATACTGTGCCATACTATAATATGATATAATATACTGCACTATGCTATACCATACTATACCATAATATGATATGCTATACTATACTATCCTATAATATAATATAATATAATATGCTATACTATATGCCATACTATACCATACTATACTATGCTGTGCTATACTATACCAATACTATACTATAATATGATATACTATACCGCACTGTGCTATACCATACTATACCATAATATGCTATACTGTACTGTACTATAATGCACTATACTGCACTTGACTGCACTATGCTATACCATACTATACCATAATATGCTATACTGTACTGTACTATAATGCACTATACTGCACTTGACTGCACTATGCTATACTATTCTATACTATGCTATAGTACACTGTACTATATTGTACTATACTATAATGTAGTGTACAGTAGTACTATGCTACTATACAAAACTACACTATACTACTATACTATATTATACTACTATACTGTACCATACTTTTATAGTGTACAACTATTCTTTACTATATACTATACTATAATGTTCTGTACTACCATATTACACCAGTGTACTATACTTCTATTCTATTCTATACAATACTGCTTTAATATACCGCTATACTATGATATACCGCTATGCCATACCATACTAATATACTATACTACTATACTATACAACTGTTCGATTCAATATTATACGATACTATACAGCTATACAATACTATCCACTATACTGTGTTATACTATAATATATTATATTATACGATACAAAATCTACTATATTGTACTATACTATATTGTACTGTGATCTCCCCCTCTCTCTCTCTGTCTCTCTCTCTCTCTCTCTCTCGTTTTATTGAGGCCTACAGTTAGCATGCCTGATGTATTAGATGAAATATGTAAATTATTGATCAGCCTGCACCGCTACAAAGTGTGTGTGTGTGTGTGTGTGTGTGTTCTACAGACTTTAACAGCCTCAAAGTTTTCTCACAAATGATACAATGTTTCAGCAATTCTGAAATAGCTAGGTTGTGGTTAGTGGGTTAACGCTGAATAAATTACGACACACACACACACACACACACACACACACACACACACACACACACACACACACACACACACACACACACACACACACACACACACACTCTCACACATTTCAAACTGTGTTTAATGAGGAGCAATGTGACACATTAGAAATGGGTACGGTAGGAATCTCATGGTGAATAATGGGATGATGGCAATCCTTGGCTGTGAGTCCCAATTGGCACCCTATTCCCTAGGTAGTGCACTACAGAGGGAACATGGTGTCATTTCAGAGCCTTGGTCCAACGTGTTGCACTATAGAGGGAACAGTGTGCCATTTCAGAGCCTTGGTCCAATGTGTTGCACTACAGAGGGAACAGGGTATCATTTCAGAGCCTTGGTCCATAGTGTTGTATTATATAGGGAACAGGGTGCCATTTCAGAGCCTTGGTCCATAGTGTTGTATTATATAGGGAACAGGGTGCCATTTCAGGTCCATAGTGTTGTATTATATAGGGAACAGGGTGCCATTTCAGAGCCTTGGTCCATAGTGTTGTATTATATAGGGAACAGGGTGCCATTTCAGGTCCATAGTGTTGTATTATATAGGGAACAGGGTGCCATTTCAGAGCCTTGGTCCATAGTGTTGTATTATATAGGGAACAGGGTGCCATTTCAGAGCCTTGGTCCATAGTGTTGTATTATATAGGGAACAGGGTGCCATTTCAGAGCCTTGGTCCATAGTGTTGTATTATATAGGGAACAGGGTGCCATTTCAGAGCCTTGGTCCATAGTGTTGTATTATATAGGGAACAGGGTGTCATTTCAGAGCCTTGGTCCATAGTGTTGTATTATATAGGGAACAGGGTGCCATTTCAGAGCCTTGGTCCATAGTGTTGTATTATAGAGGGAACAGGGTGCCATTTCAGAGCCTTGGTCCATAGTGTTGTATTATATAGGGAACAGGATGCCATTTCAGAGCCTTGGTCCATAGTGTTGTATTATATAGGGAACAGGGTGCCATTTCAGACCCTTGGTCCATAGTGTTGTATTATATAGGGAACAGGGTGCCATTTCAGGTCCATAGTGTTGTATTATAGAGGGAACAGGGTGTCATTTCAGAGCCTTGGTCCATAGTGTTGTATTATATAGGGAACAGGGTGCCATTTCAGAGCCTTGGTCCATAGTGTTGTATTATATAGGGAACAGGGTGCCATTTCAGGTCCATAGTGTTGTAT
>NW_022261984.1:10373402-10385902 GCF_002021735.2 Oncorhynchus kisutch | reverse complement strand
ACTATAGTCCCCAGTGGTCCTAGATACTGGTACATTACTGTAGTCCCCAGTGATCCTGGAAACTGTAGGATTAACACTGAAGAGAAAAAATACCCAATCAGGATTGTTCTTTGCTGGTCTCTGGGGAGATACATCTAGCTCGGTAAGTCAGCCATTGGCTAGGCCATCAGAAGCTAGATAAATTTATTTGCAATTCAACTGTATTAGGGCAACGTATTGGATTGACAGTGGGCTCAACCAATCACATTTAGACTTAATAGGTTGGACTGTTTTCACAAAAACGCGAAGGCCAAGAAGTCACTGCTCAGTAGCGAGCAGTAGTTTCTCCACGGTCTAGCTAGCTAGCTTCTGTTGTTGGCTTTTTTGCAGCAGCTGCTGCAGGTGTTATCAAAGAGGACGTTGATCATTTGTTAGAATTTTCCTTTTTCAAGAATAACGTTCAACAGGAAGTAAAGCCGCTTCCTTTTTTCAAGAATAACTTTCAACAGGAAGTAAAGTCTCAAACGATCATCATCTCGTGAAAGGGGGGGCGGGATGTGTTTTTTTTTTTTTGTAGCGTCACTTCCTGTTTTAACCATCGCTTTGAAAATAACTTGTGATGTCAAACATTGTTGCTTTTAAAAAGTGGAACTGACAGCAATTTTAAGCAACATGAAATCTCATTCAAAATCTGTCAGTAAACGTTTAGTAACATGTCATATTCTTCCTGGTGCTAGCTAGCTAGACCGTGCAACACCAGGAAGAATATGACATGTTACTAAACGTTTACTGACTAGCGACCAACTACACATGGTCAAATTTTTCACATTTTCATCAATTCTTAGAATGTTACTAAGGCAAAATACTATATATGGAGTTTTAAATGTTAGATTTTTTTACCTTTATTTAACTAGGCAAGTCAGTTAAGAACAAATTCTTATTTTCAATGACAGCCTAGGAACAGTGGGTTAACTGCCTGTTCAGGGGCAGAACGACAGATTTGTACCTTGTCAGCGCGGGGGTTTGAACTTGCAACCTTCCGGTTACTAGTCCAACACTCTAACCACTAGGCTAGCCTGCCGCCCCTACACTCTAACCACTAGGCTACCTGCCTCCTCTACACTCTAACCACTAGGCTACCCTACCACCTCTACACTCTAACCACTAGGCTACCCTACCGCCTCTACACTCTAACCACTAGGCTACCCTGCCACCTCTACACTCTAACCACTAGGCTACCCTGCCACCTCTACACTCTAACCACTAGGCTACCCTACCACTTCTACACTCTAACCACTAGGCTACCCTACCTCCTCTACACTCTAACCACTAGGCTACCCTGCCGCCTCTACACTCTAACCACTAGGCTACCCTACCTCCTCTACACTCTAACCACTAGGCTAGCCTGCCGCCCCTACACTCTAACCACTAGGCTACCCTGCCGCCCCTACACTCTAACCACTAGGCTACCCTGCCGCCCCTACACTCTAACCACTAGGCTACCCTGCCACCTCTACACTCTAACCACTAGGCTACCCTACCACCTCTACACTCTAACCACTAGGCTACCCTGCCTCCCCTACACTCTAACCACTAGGCTAGCCTGCCGCCCCTACACTCTAACCACTAGGCTACCCTACCACCTCTACACTCTAACCACTAGGCTACCCTACCACCTCTACACTCTAACCACTAGGCTACCCTACCTCCTCTACACTCTAACCACTAGGCTACCCTACCACCTCTACACTCTAACCACTAGGCTACCCTACCACCTCTACACTCTAACCACTAGGCTACCCTACCACCTCTACACTCTAACCACTAGGCTACCCTACCTCCTCTACACTCTAACCACTAGGCTACCCTGGGAAAGAGGCGGTGCGTTTGGACAATTAATAGACACTGCAGCACATAAAACATCTGTCTTATCCAGGACCCGGAGTCCACACAGACCGGTACGCTTCAGCACCTCAGAGCTTCATACAGTAGACCTTTTATAGAAACCAACCGTTTGCCACACGGGCCTGTCATCATTCACTTTGAACTGGACTGTGTGTTTACAGGAAGTAGGGCTTATCATCATTCACTTTGAACTGGACGGTGTGTTTACAGGAAGTAGGGCCTGTCATCATTCACTTTGAACTGGACTGTGTGTTTACAGGAAGTAGGGCCTGTCATCATTCACTTTGAACTGGACTGTGTGTTTACAGGAAGTAGGGCTTGTCATCATTCACTTTGAACTGGACGGTGTGTTTACAGGAAGTTAGGCCTGTCATCATTCACGTTGAACTGGACTGTGTGTTTACAGGAAGTAGGGCCTGTCATCATTCACTTTGAACTGGACAGTTAGCATTTACTGGTAGATATCATCAGTTGAAACGTCTTTCCTACCCTACCAGCTACCGATGTCATTCTTCTGAGAGCTGCTCCATGCCAAAACCAGCTGAAAGCTGCGCCATGACAAAACCATCTAAGAGCTGCTCCATGACAAAACCAGCTGAGAGCTGCTCCATGCCAAAACCAGCTGAGAGCTGCTCCATGCCAAAACCATCTGAGAGCTGCTCCATTCCAAACCCAGCTGAGAGCTGCTCCATGCCAAACCCAGCTGAGAGCTGTTCCATGCCAAAACCAGCTGAGAGCTGCTCCATGACAAAACCAGCTGAAAGCTGCTCCATGCCAAAACCAGCAGAGAGCTGCTCCATGCCAAAACCATCTGAGAGCTGCTCCATTCCAAAACCAACTGAGAGCTGCTCCATGCCAAACCCAGCTGAGAGCTGCTCCATGCCAAAACCAGTTGAGAGCTGCTCCATGCCAAACCCAGCTGAGAGCTGCTCCATGCCAAAACCAGCTGAGAGCTGCTCCATGCCAAAACCAGGTGAGAACTGCTCCATGCCAAAACCAGCTGAGAGCTGCTCCATACCAAAACCAGCTGAAAGCTGCTCCATACCAAAACCAGCTGAGAGCTGCTCCATGCCAAAACCGTTTGAGAGCTTCTCCGTTCCAAACCCATCTGAGAGCTGCTCCATGCCAAAACCAGCTGAGAGCTGCTTCATACCAAAACCAGCTGAGAGCTGCTCCATGCCAAACCCAGCTGAGAGCTGCTCCATGCCAAAACCAGCTGAGAGCTGCTCCATACCAAAACCAGCTGAGAGCTGCTCCATGCCAAAACCAGTTGAGAGCTGCTCCATGCCAAAACCAGTTGAGAGCTGCTCCATGCCAAAACCAGTTGAGAGCTGCTCCATGCCAAACCCAGCTGAGAGCTGCTCCGTGCCAAAACCAGCTGAGAGCTGCTCCATACCAAAACCAGCTGAGAGCTGAACACTCTGGCTGCCTGCAGACGATATTCCACTGAAACTAGGCTGTGTGTGACGCGTATGTTAATATATTTCACGTGCTTTTGCGATTGCGAAAGGCAATTTTTTTGTGCACGATTTCTCTATTGTACTACATAATTGATACGTCATATACCTTCACCATACTACTTTGAAGAGAAAGTGGGTATAGAGTTGATACCTGAATATACCCTCCACTACACCACTGGTCCTGTGTGTTTTTACAGAAAGTGTCCTCTCCTACATGAGTGTGTTAGTATTACGGTTGACAACCTGTCATACTGAAGGCCTATAGGTCCACCACTGAGCACATGTGTCTATAATAGATAAAGGCTGTTCAAATATTCATGTTTTGAAGAAAGGAGTGTTTTATATTTGGCCAGGAGAAGAGGTTTTTATGCTGACTGAATGGAATCATGTAGCGTTATTTTTACTCCTCTGGTCTCGGGAAGAAATTACGAGTCATCACTGTCCGAGTCAAGACTGAGTCCTCACTGTCCGAGTCAAGACCGAGTCCTCACTGTCCGAGTCAAGACTGAGTCATCACTGTCCGAGTCAAGACTGAGTCCTCACTGTCCGAGTCAAGACTGAGAACTCACTGTCATAGACAGAGTCAAGACCGAGTCCTCACTGGCATAGACCGAGTCAAGACCGAGTCCTCACTGTCATAGACCGAGTCAAGACCGAGTCCTCTCTGTCCGAGACCGAGTCAAGACCGAGTCCTCACTGTCATAGACCAGGCTAAGACCGAGTCCTCACTGTCATAGACCAGGCCAAGACAGAGTCCTCACTGTCATAGACCAGGCCAAGACCGAGTCCTCACTGTCATAGAGTGAGTCCTCACTGTCATAGACCAAGTCAAGACCGAGTCCTCACTGTCATAGACCGAGTCAAGACTGAGTCCTCACTGTCATAGACTGAGTCAAGACCGAGTCCTCACTGTCATAGACCAGGCCAAGACCGAGTCCTCACTGTCATAGAGTGAGTCCTCACTGTCATAGACCAAGTCAAGACCGAGTCCTCACTGTCATAGACCGAGTCAAGACTGAGTCCTCACTGTCATAGACTGAGTCAAGACCGAGTCCTCACTGTCCGAGACCGAGTCAAGACTGAGTCCTCACTGTTATGGTGTAATGATGGTTATATTAGTAGAGGCTGTTATCTGTGGTGTAGAGGCTGTTAGCTATAGTGTAGAGGCTGTTATCTATGGTGTAGATGCTGTTATCTATGGTGTAGAGGCTGTTATCTATGGTGTAGAGGCTGTTATCTATGGTGTAATGATGGTTATATTAGTAGAGGCTGTTATCTATGGTGTAGAGGCTGTTATCTATGGTGTAGAGGCTGTTATCTATGGTGTAGAGGCTGTTATCTATGGTGTAGAGGCTGTTATCTATGGTGTAGAGGCTGTTATCTATGGTGTAGAGGCTGTTATCTATGGTGTAATGATGGTTATATTAGTAGAGGCTGTTATGGTGTAATGATGGTTATATTCGTAGATGCTGTTATCTATGGTGTAGAGGCTGTTATCTATGGTGTAGAGGCTGTTATCTATGGTGTAGAGGCTGTTATCTATGGTGTAATGATGGTTATATTAGTAGGGGATGTTATGGTGTAATGATGGTTATATTAGTAGAGGCTGTTATGGTGTAATGATGGTTATATTAGTAGAGGCTGTTATCTATGGTGTAGAGGCTGTTATCTATGGTGTAGAGGCTGTTATCTATGGTGTAATGATGGTTATATTCGTAGAGTCTGTTATGGTGTAATGATGGTTATATTAGTAGAGGCTGTTATCTATGGTGTAGAGGCTGTTATCTATGGTGTAGAGGCTGTTATCTATGGTGTAGAGGCTGTTATCTATGGTGTAGAGGCTGTTATCTATGGTGTAATGATGGTTATATTAGTAGAGGCTGTTATCTATGGTGTAGAGGCTGTTATCTATGTTGTAGAGGCTGTTATCTATGGTGTAGAGGCTGTTATCTATGGTGTAATGATGGTTATATTAGTAGAGGCTGTTATCTATGGTGTAGAGGCTGTTATCTATGTTGTAGAGGCTGTTATCTATGGTGTAATGATGGTTATATTCATAGAGGCTGTTATGGTGTAGAGGCTGTTATCTATGGTGTAGAGGCTGTTATCTATGGTATAGAGGCTGTTATCTATGGTATAGAGTCTGTTATCTATGGTGTAGAGGCTGTTATCTGTGGTGTAGAGGCTGTTATCTATGGTGTAGAGGCTGTTATCTATGGTATAGAGGCTGTTATCTATGGTGTAATGATGGTTATATTAGTAGAGGCTGTTATGGTGTAATGATGGTTATATTAGTAGAGGCTGTTATCTATGGTGTAGAGGCTGTTATCTATGGTGTAGAGGCTGTTATCTATGGTGTAATGATGGTTATATTAGTAGAGGCTGTTATCTATGGTGTAGAGGCTGTTATCTATGGTGTAGAGGCTGTTATCTATGGTGTAGAGGCTGTTATCTATGGTGTAATGATGGTTATATTAGTAGAGGCTGTTATCTATGGTGTAGAGGCTGTTATCTATGTTGTAGAGGCTGTTATCTATGGTGTAATGATGGTTATATTAGTAGAGGCTGTTATCTATGGTGTAGAGGCTGTTATCTATGGTGTAGAGGCTGTTATCTATGGTGTAGAGGCTGTTATCTATGGTGTAATGATGGTTATATTAGTAGAGGCTGTTATCTATGGTATAGAGGCTGTTATCTATGGTGTAGAGGCTGTTATCTATGGTGTAGAGGCTGTTATCTATGGTGTAGAGGCTGTTAACTATGGTGTAGAGGCTGCTATCTATGGTGTAGAGGCTGTTATCTATGGTGTAATGATGGTTATATTAGTAGAGGCTGGTATCAATGGTGTAGAGGCTGTTATCTATGGTGTAGAGGCTGTTATCAAAGGTGTAGAGGCTGTTATCTATGGTGTAGAGGCTGTTATCTATGGTGTAGAGGCTGTTATCTATGGTGTAGAGGCTGTTATCTATGGTGTAATGATGGTTATATTAGTAGAAGGGGTATCTG
Source organism: Oncorhynchus kisutch (assembly GCF_002021735.2). Taxonomy (NCBI): domain Eukaryota; kingdom Metazoa; phylum Chordata; class Actinopteri; order Salmoniformes; family Salmonidae; genus Oncorhynchus; species Oncorhynchus kisutch. The sequence goes on along the minus strand of NW_022261984.1, from coordinate 10,379,552 downwards.
TGGTGTAGAGGCTGTTATCTATGGTGTAGAGGCTGTTATCAAAGGTGTAGAGGCTGTTATCTATGGTGTAATGATGGTTATATTAGTAGAGGCTGTTATCTATGGTGTAGAGGCTGTTATCTATGGTGTAGAGGCTGTTATCTATGGTGTAATGATGGTTATATTAGTAGAGGCTGTTATCTATGGTGTAGAGGCTGTTATCTATGGTGTAGAGGCTGTTATCTATGGTATAGAGGCTGTTATCTATGGTATAGAGTCTGTTATCTATGGTGTAGAGGCTGTTATCTGTGGTGTAGAGGCTGTTATCTATGGTGTAGAGGCTGTTATCTATGGTATAGAGGCTGTTATCTATGGTGCAGAGGCTGTTATCTATGGTATAGAGGCTGTTATCTATGGTGTAGAGGCTGTTATCTATGTTGTAGAGGCTGTTATCTATGGTGTAGAGGCTGTTATCTATGCTGTAATGATGGTTATATTAGTAGAGGCTGTTATCTATGGTGTAGAGGCTGTTATCTATGTTGTAGGGGCAGTTATCTATGGTGTAGAGGCTGTTATCTATGGTGTAATGATGGTTATATTAGTAGAGGCTGTTATCTATGGTGTAATGATGGTTATATTAGTAGAGGCTGGTATCAATGGTGTAGAGGCTGTTATCTATGGTGTAGAGGCTGTTATCAAAGGTGTAGAGGCTGTTATCTATGGTGTAGAGGCTGTTATCTATGGTGTAGAGGGTGTTATCTATGGTGTAGAGGCTGTTATCTATGGTGTAATGATGGTTATATTAGTAGAGGCTGTTATCTATGGTGTATATGCTGTTATCTATGGTATAGAGGCTGTTATCTATGGTATAGAGGATGTTATCTATGGTGTAGAGGCTGTTATCTATGGTATAGAGGCTGTTATCTATGGTATAGAGGATGTTATCTATGGTGTAGAGGCTGTTATCTATGGTGTAGAGGCTGTTATCTATGGTGTAGAGGCTGTTATCTATGGTGTAATGATGGTTATATTAGTAGAGGCTGTTATCTATGGTGTAGAGGCTGTTATCTATGGTGTAGAGGCTGTTATATATGGTGTAGAGGCTGTTATCTATGGTGTAGAGGCTGTTATCTATGGTATAGAGGCTGTTATCTATGGTGTAATGATGGTTATATTAGTAGAGGCTGTTATCTATGGTGTAGAGGCTGTTATCTATGGTGTAGAGGCTGTTATCTATGGTATATAGGCTGTTATCTATGGTGTAATGATGGTTATATTAGTAGAGGCTGTTATATATGTTGTAGAGGCTGTTATCTATGTTGTAGAGGCTGTTATCTATGGTGTAGAGGCTGTTATTTATGGTGTAATGATGGTTATATTAGTAGAGGCTGTTATCTATGGTGTAGAGGCTGTTATCTATGGTGTAGAGGCTGTTATCTATGGTGTATAGGCTGTTATCTATGTTGTAGAGGCAGTTATCTATGGTGTAGAGGCTGTTATCTATGGTGTAATGATGGTTATATTAGTAGAGGCTGTCATCTATGGTGTAATGATGGTTATATTAGTAGAGGCTGGTATCAATGGTGTAGAGGCTGTTATCTATGGTGTAGAGGCTGTTATCTATGGTGTAGAGGCTGTTATCTATGGTGTAATGATGGTTATATTAGTAGAGGCTGTTATCTATGGTGTAATGATGGTTATATTAGTAGAGGCTGGTATCAATGGTGTAGAGGCTGTTATCTATGGTATAGAGGCTGTTATCTATGGTATAGAGTCTGTTATCTATGGTGTAGAGGCTGTTATCTGTGGTGTAGAGGCTGTTATCTATGGTGTAGAGGCTGTTATCTATGGTATAGAGGCTGTTATCTATGGTGTAATGATGGTTATATTAGTAGAGGCTGTTATGGTGTAATGATGGTTATATTAGTAGAGGCTGTTATCTATGGTGTAGAGGCTGTTATCTATGGTGTAGAGGCTGTTATCTATGGTGTAATGATGGTTATATTAGTAGAGGCTGTTATCTATGGTGTAGAGGCTGTTATCTATGGTGTAGAGGCTGTTATCTATGGTGTAGAGGCTGTTATCTATGGTGTAATGATGGTTATATTAGTAGAGGCTGTTATCTATGGTATAGAGGCTGTTATCTATGGTGTAGAGGCTGTTATCTATGGTGTAGAGGCTGTTATCTATGGTGTAGAGGCTGTTAACTATGGTGTAGAGGCTGCTATCTATGGTGTAGAGGCTGTTATCTATGGTGTAATGATGGTTATATTAGTAGAGGCTGGTATCAATGGTGTAGAGGCTGTTATCTATGGTGTAGAGGCTGTTATCAAAGGTGTAGAGGCTGTTATCTATGGTGTAGAGGCTGTTATCTATGGTGTAGAGGCTGTTATCTATGGTGTAGAGGCTGTTATCTATGGTGTAATGATGGTTATATTAGTAGAAGGGGTATCTGTGGTGTAGAGGCTGTTATCTATGGTGTAGAGGCTGTTATCAAAGGTGTAGAGGCTGTTATCTATGGTGTAATGATGGTTATATTAGTAGAGGCTGTTATCTATGGTGTAGAGGCTGTTATCTATGGTGTAGAGGCTGTTATCTATGGTGTAATGATGGTTATATTAGTAGAGGCTGTTATCTATGGTGTAGAGGCTGTTATCTATGGTGTAGAGGCTGTTATCTATGGTATAGAGGCTGTTATCTATGGTATAGAGTCTGTTATCTATGGTGTAGAGGCTGTTATCTGTGGTGTAGAGGCTGTTATCTATGGTGTAGAGGCTGTTATCTATGGTATAGAGGCTGTTATCTATGGTGCAGAGGCTGTTATCTATGGTATAGAGGCTGTTATCTATGGTATAGAGGCTGTTATCTATGGTGTAATGATGGTTATATTAGTACAGGCTGTTATATATGTTGTAGAGGCTGTTATCTATGGTGTAGAGGCTGTTATCTATGGTGTAGGGGCTGTTATCTATGCTGTAATGATGGTTATATTAGTAGAGGCTGTTATCTATGGTGTAGAGGCTGTTATCTATGTTGTAGAGGCAGTTATCTATGGTGTAGAGGCTGTTATCTATGGTGTAATGATGGTTATATTAGTAGAGGCTGTTATCTATGGTGTAATGATGGTTATATTAGTAGAGGCTGGTATCAATGGTGTAGAGGCTGTTATCTATGGTGTAGAGGCTGTTATCAAAGGTGTAGAGGCTGTTATCTATGGTGTAGAGGCTGTTATCTATGGTGTAGAGGCTGTTATCTATGGTGTAGAGGCTGTTATCTATGGTGTAATGATGGTTATATTAGTAGAGGCTGTTATCTATGGTGTATATGCTGTTATCTATGGTATAGAGGCTGTTATCTATGGTATAGAGGATGTTATCTATGGTGTAGAGGCTGTTATCTATGGTATAGAGGCTGTTATCTATGGTATAGAGGATGTTATCTATGGTGTAGAGGCTGTTATCTATGGTGTAGTGGCTGTTATCTATGGTGTAGAGGCTGTTATCTATGGTGTAATGATGGTTATATTAGTAGAGGCTGTTATCTATGGTGTAGAGGCTGTTATCTATGGTGTAGAGGCTGTTATCTATGGTATAGAGGCTGTTATCTATGGTGTAATGATGGTTATATTAGTAGAGGCTGTTATCTATGGTGTAGAGGCTGTTATCTATGGTGTAGAGGCTGTTATCTATGGTATAGAGTCTGTTATCTATGGTGTAGAGGCTGTTATCTGTGGTGTAGAGGCTGTTATCTATGGTGTAGAGGCTGTTATCTATGGTATAGAGGCTGTTATCTATGGTGCAGAGGCTGTTATCTATGGTATAGAGGCTGTTATCTATGGTATAGAGGCTGTTATCTATGGTGTAATGATGGTTATATTAGTACAGGCTGTTATATATGTTGTAGAGGCTGTTATCTATGGTGTAGAGGCTGTTATCTATGGTGTAGAGGCTGTTATCTATGCTGTAATGATGGTTATATTAGTAGAGGCTGTTATCTATGGTGTAATGATGGTTATATTAGTAGAGGCTGGTATCAATGGTGTAGAGGCTGTTATCTATGGTGTAGAGGCTGTTATCAAAGGTGTAGAGGCTGTTATCTATGGTGTAGAGGCTGTTATCTATGGTGTAGAGGCTGTTATCTATGGTGTAGAGGCTGTTATCTATGGTGTAATGATGGTTATATTAGTAGAGGCTGTTATCTATGGTGTATATGCTGTTATCTATGGTATAGAGGCTGTTATCTATGGTATAGAGGATGTTATCTATGGTGTAGAGGCTGTTATCTATGGTATAGAGGCTGTTATCTATGGTATAGAGGATGTTATCTATGGTGTAGAGGCTGTTATCTATGGTGTAGAGGCTGTTATCTATGGTGTAATGATGGTTATATTAGTAGAGGCTGTTATCTATGGTGTAGAGGCTGTTATCTATGGTGTAGAGGCTGTTATCTATGGTATAGAGGCTGTTATCTATGGTGTAATGATGGTTATATTAGTAGAGGCTGTTATCTATGGTGTAGAGGCTGTTATCTATGGTGTAGAGGCTGTTATCTATGGTATAGAGGCTGTTATCTATGGTGTAATGATGGTTATATTAGTAGAGGCTGTTATCTATGTTGTAGAGGCTGTTATCTATGTTGTAGAGGCTGTTATCTATGGTGTAGAGGCTGTTATCTATGGTGTAATGATGGTTATATTAGTAGAGGCTGTTATCTATGGTGTAGAGGCTGTTATCTATGGTGTAGAGGCTGTTATCTATGGTGTAGAGGCTGTTATCTATGTTGTAGAGGCAGTTATCTATGGTGTAGAGGCTGTTATCTATGGTGTAATGATGGTTATATTAGTAGAGGCTGTTATCTATGGTGTAATGATGGTTATATTAGTAGAGGCTGGTATCAATGGTGTAGAGGCTGTTATCTATGGTGTAGAGGCTGTTATCAAAGGTGTAGAGGCTGTTATCTATGGTGTAGATGCTGTTATCTATGGTGTAGAGGCTGTTATCTATGGTGTAGAGGCTGTTATCTATGGTGTAATGATGGTTATATTAGTAGAGGCTGTTATCTATGGTGTATATGCTGTTATCTATGGTGTAGAGGCTGTTATCTATGGTATAGAGGCTGTTATCTATGGTATAGAGGATGTTATCTATGGTGTAGAGGCTGTTATCTATGGTGTAGAGGCTGTTATCTATGGTGTAGAGGCTGTTATCTATGGTGTAATGATGGTTATATTAGTAGAGGCTGTTATCTATGGTGTAGAGGCTGTTATCTATGGTGTAGAGGCTGTTATCTATGGTGTAGAGGCTGTTATCTATGGTGTAGAGGCTGTTATCTATGGTGTAGAGGCTGTTATCTATGGTGTAGAGGCTGTTATCTATGGTGTAATGATGGTTATATTCGTAGAGGCTGTTATGGTGTAATGAAACACACACACACACACACACACACACACACACACACCTCTGGAGTGCGTCTCTCTAGCTGGTGGGGTTCTTTGATGAGCTCTACTCCGTCTTATCAGCAGAGTAGTTGAGCGGTTGCCACCTAGCAGTGTTTGTGTGTTTGTGTGTTGCCATTGGCTGTGTGTTATCTCACGATGCAGTCCGATTGGATGTTACTGGCTCCCAGCCAGATTACTGAGCTGTTATTAACCCTCTGGCCATATTGCTTCCTTTTACATAGCTGTGTGTGAGTGTGTGTGTGTGTGTGTGTGTGTGTCAACCTCACAGTGTGTGTGACAGACTGACTGACAGACAGACAGATAGAGTAGTAGTCTGTTTATTCCCAGCAGTAATACTTCTCTAGCTTCTCTCTCCCTCTTTCTTCTTCTCTCCCTCTGTCTTCCCACGCTTCCCTCTCTCCCTCTCTCTTCTTCTCTCCCTCTGTCTTCCCACGCTTCCCTCTCTGCACCACCACTCAGTTGTCCTGGTAAATATGCCTCCGCCCCGATGTAAACAAGGGTGTGTGGAGGAGAAGGATGCTTCCTGCTTTCGGGAAAGGAGAATGGTCAGACCACAACCCCTCCCCCCTCCCTCTCTCCGTCTTTTTTTTTCTTCCTCTCTTCCTCTCTCTCTCTGTCTCTCTCTCTCTCTCTGTCTCTCTGTCTCTCTCTCTCTCTCTCTCTCTCTCTCTCTGTCTCTCCTCTCTCTCTCTCTCTCTCTCTCTCTCTCTGTC
>NW_022261984.1:10353402-10370902 GCF_002021735.2 Oncorhynchus kisutch | reverse complement strand
TTAAGGATTCACATGTGAGGTCATGTACTAAATAACCACATCGTTCACACCCTCTTAAGCTTTAGCCTTTAGCCGCACCCTCATACTACTCCTTCTCTGTTCCGCGGGTGATGTGGAGGTAAACCCAGGCCCTGCATGTCCCCAGGCACCCTCATTTGTTGACTTCTGTGTTCGAAAAAGCCTTGGTTTCATGCATGTCAACATCAGAAGCCTCCTCCCTAAGTTTGTCTTACTCACTGCTTTAGCACACTCTGCTAACCCTGATGTCCTTGCTGTGTCTGAATCCTGGCTCAGGAAGGCCACCAAAAATTCAGAGATTTCCATACCCAACTATAACATCTTCCGTCAAGATAGAACTGCCAAAGGGGGAGGAGTTGCAGTTTACTGCAGAGATGGCCTGCAAAGTAATGTCATACTTTCCAGGTCCATACCCAAACAGTTCGAACTACTAATTTTGAAAATTACTCTCTCCAGAAATAAGTCTCTCACGGTTGCCACCTGCTACCGACCCCCCTCAGCTCCCAGCTGTGCCCTGGACACCATTTGTGAATTGATCGCCCCCCATCTAGCTTCAGAGTTTGTTCTGTTAGGTGACCTAAACTGGGATATGCTTAACACCCCGCCAGTCCTACAATCTAAGCTAGATGCCCTCAATCTCACACAAATCATCAAGGAACCCACCAGGTACAACCCTAACTCTGTAAACAAGGGCACCCTCATAGACGTCATCCTGACCAACTGGCCCTCCAAATACACCTCCGCTGTCTTCAACCAGGATCTCAGCGATCACTGCCTCATTGCCTGTATCCGCTACGGAGCCGCAGTCAAACGAACCACCCCTCATCACTGTCAAACGCTCCCTAAAACACTTCTGTGAGCAGGCCTTTCTAATCGACCTGGCCAGGGTATCCTGGAAGGACATTGACCTCATCCCGTCAGTTGAGGATGCCTGGTCATTCTTTAAAAGTAACTTCCTCACCATTTTAGATAAGCATGCTCCGTTCAAAAAATGCAGAACTAAGAACAGATACAGCCCTTGGTTCACCCCAGACCTGACTGCCCTCGACCAGCACAAAAACATCCTGTGGCGGACTGCAATAGCATCGAATAGTCCCCGTGATATGCAACTGTTCAGGGAAGTCCGGAACCAATACACGCAGTCAGTCAGGAAAGCTAAGGCCAGCTTCTTCAGGCAGAAGTTTGCATCCTGTAGCTCCAACTCCAAAAAGTTCTGGGACACTGTGAAGTCCATGGAGAACAAGAGCACCTCCTCCCAGCTGCCCACTGCACTGAGGCTAGGTAACACGGTCACCACTGATAAATCCATGATTATCGAAAACTTCAATAAGCATTTCTCAACGGCTGGCCATGCCTTCCGCCTGGCTACTTCAACCTCGGCCAACAGCTCCGCCCCCCCCGCAGCTCCTCGCCCAAGCCTCTCCAGGTTCTCCTTTACCCAAATCCAGATAGCAGATGTTCTGAAAGAGCTGCAAAACCTGGACCCGTACAAATCAGCTGGGCTTGACAATCTGGACCCTCTATTTCTGAAACTATCTGCCACCATTGTCGCAACCCCTATTACCAGCCTGTTCAACCTCTCTTTCATCTCGTCTGAGATCCCCAAGGATTGGAAAGCTGCCGCAGTCATCCCCCTCTTCAAAGGGGGAGACACCCTGGACCCAAACTGTTACAGACCTATATCCATCCTGCCCTGCCTATCTAAGGTCTTCGAAAGCCAAGTCAACAAACAGGTCACTGACCATCTCGAATCCCACCGTACCTTCTCCGCTGTGCAATCTGGTTTCCGAGCCGGTCATGGGTGCACCTCAGCCACACTCAAGGTACTAAACGACATCATAACCGCCATCGATAAAAGACAGTACTGTGCAGCCGTCTTCATCGACCTCGCCAAGGCTTTCGACTCTGTCAATCACCATATTCTTATCGGCAGACTCAGTAGCCTCGGTTTTTCGGATGACTGCCTTGCCTGGTTCACCAATTACTTTGCAGACAGAGTTCAGTGTGTCAAATCGGAGGGCATGCTGTCCGGTCCTCTGGCAGTCTCTATGGGGGTGCCACAGGGTTCAATTCTCGGGCCGACTCTTTTCTCTGTGTATATCAATGATGTTGCTCTTGCTGCGGGCGATTCCCTGATCCACCTCTACGCAGACGACACCATTCTATATACTTTCGGCCCGTCTTTGGACACTGTGCTATCTAACCTCCAAACAAGCTTCAATGCCATACAACACTCCTTCCGTGGCCTCCAACTGCTCTTAAACGCTAGTAAAACCAAATGCATGCTTTTCAACCGGTCGCTGCCTGCACCTGCATGCCCGACTAGCATCACCACCCTGGATGGTTCCGACCTAGAATATGTGGACGTCTATAAGTACCTAGGTGTCTGGCTAGACTGCAAACTCTCCTTCCAGACTCATATCAAACATCTCCAATCGAAAATCAAATCAAGAGTCGGCTTTCTATTCCGCAACAAAGCCTCCTTCACTCAAGCCGCCAAGCTTACCCTAGTAAAACTGACTATCCTACCGATCCTCGACTTCGGCGATGTCATCTACAAAATGGCTTCCAACACTCTACTCAGCAAACTGGATGCAGTCTATCACAGTGCCATCCGTTTTGTCACTAAAGCACCTTATACTACCCACCACTGCGACTTGTATGCTCTAGTCGGCTGGCCCTCGCTACATATTCGTCGCCAGACCCACTGGCTCCAGGTCATCTACAAGTCTATGCTAGGTAAAGCTCCGCCTTATCTCAGCTCACTGGTCACGATGGCAACACCCATCCGTAGCACGCGCTCCAGCAGGTGTATCTCACTGATCATCCCTAAAGCCAACACCTCATTTGGCCGCCTTTCGTTCCAGTACTCTGCTGCCTGTGACTGGAACGAATTGCAAAAATCGCTGAAGTTGGAGACTTTCATCTCCCTCACCAACTTCAAACATCAGCTATCTGAGCAGCTAACCGATCGCTGCAGCTGTACATAGTCTATTGGTAAATAGCCCACCCTTTTCACCTACCTCATCCCCGTACTGTTTTTATTTATTTACTTTTCTGCTCTTCTGCACACCAATATCTCTACCTGTACATGACCATCTGATCTTTTATCACTCCAGTGTTAATCTGCAAAATTGTAATTATTTGCCTACCTCCTCATGCCTTTTGCACACATTGTATATAGACCCCCCCTTCGTTTTCTACTGTGTTATTGACTTGTTAATTGTTTACTCCATGTGTAACTCTTTGTTGTATGCTCACACTGCTATGCTTTATCTTGGCCAGGTCGCAGTTGCAAATGAGAACTTGTTCTCAACTAGCCTACCTGGTTAAATAAAGGTGAAATAAATAAATAAATAAAGCCCCGCCCATCGCATTAAGGATTCACATGTGAGGTCATGAACTAAACAACCACATCGTTCACACCTTCTTAAGCTTTAGCCCCGCCCATCTCATTAAGGATTCACATGTGAGGTCATGCACTAAACAACCACATCGTTCACACCTTCTTAAGCTTTAGCCCCGCCCATCTCATTAAGGATTCACATGTGAGGTCATGCACTAAACAACCACATCGTTCAGCCCCGCCCATCTCATTAAGGATTCACATGTGAGGTCATGTACTAAATAACCACATCGTTCACACCTTCTTAAGCTTTAGCCCTGCCCATCTCATTAAGGATTCACATGTGAGGTCATGCACTAAACAACCACATCGTTCACACCTTCTTAAGCTTTAGCCCCGCCCATCTCATTAAGGATTCACATGTGAGGTCATGCACTAAACAACCACATCGTTCACACCTTCTTAAGCTTTAGCCCCGCCCATCTCATTAAGGATTCACATGTGAGGTCATGCACTAAACAACCACATTGTTCACACCTTCTTAAGCTTTAGCCCCGCCCATCTCATTAAGGATTCACATGTGAGGTCATGCACTAAACAACCACATCGTTCACACCTTCTTAAGCTTTAGCCCCGCCCATCTCATTAAGGATTCACATGTGAGGTCATGCACTAAACAACCACATCGTTCACACCTTCTTAAGCTTTAGCCCCGCCCATCTCATTAAGGATTCACATGTGAGGTCATGCACTAAACAACCACAGATTTCAAGACTAAAGGCTGGTTTATACTACGGGTGTGTTCCTAAATTCAATCTGGAGTCAGAATGTGGTCAGAGTGATCTCTGTGCGTTCAGATTGTCTCCTCGTAAATTCAGGCACAATTGGTGCAGCGTCATCTGGGTTAGGGGAGGGTTTGGCCCAGCGTCATCTGGGTTATAGGGGAGGGTTTGGCCCAGCGTCATCTGGGTTAGGGGAGGGATTGGCCCAGCGTCATCTGGGTTATAGGGGAGGGTTTGGCCCAGCGTCATCTGGGTTAGGGGAGGGATTGGCCCAGCGTCATCTGGGTTAGGGGAGGGATTGGCCCAGCGTCATCTGGGTTAGGTGGAGGGTTTGGCCGGGGTTGGCGGTCATTGTAAATAAGACTCTGTTCTTAACTGACGTGCCTAGTTAAATAAAGATTAAATAAAATAAATATTTAATATTAATAACAAATAGACAGAAGCGTGCTACCAATCCGAATTTATCTCTCGGAGTGTCCCGCCCAGCCATTATCTCAGCCAATCACAGTGAGAAGAAGCGTGCTACCAATCCGAATTTATCTCTCGGAGTGTCCCGCCCAGCCATTATCTCAGCCAATCACAGTGAGAAGAAGCGTGCTACCAATCTGAACTTATCTCTCGGAGTGTCCCGCCCAGCCATTATCTCAGCCAATCACAGTGAGAAGAAGCGTGCTACCAATCTGAACTTATGTCTCGGAGTGTCCCGCCCAGCCATTATCTCAGCCAATCACAGTGAGAAGAAGCGTGCTACCAATCTGAACTTATGTCTCGGAGTGTCCCGCCCAGCCATTATCTCAGCCAATCACAGTGAGAAGAAGGGTGCTACCAATCTGAACTTATGTCTCGGAGTGTCCCGCCCAGCCATTATCTCAGCCAATCACAGTGAGAAGGAGGGTCCTTTTTCTGTGGCTCAATCAACTAGGTTTGTTTTTACAGATGAAATACACATTTATTATTAAGGCACATGGACGTTCACATGTTCAAGAAGACGTTTCTGACAAACATGACTCACCTTAACCATTCAGAGTTAATGTCTAACCTTAACCATTCAGAGTTAATGCCTAACCTTAACCATTCAGAGTTAATGTCTAACCTTAACCATTCAGAGTTAATGTCTAACCTTAACCATTCAGAGATAATGCCTCACCTTAACCATTCAGAGTTAATGTCTAAGCTTAACCATTCAGAGTTAATGCCTAACCTTAACCATTCAGAGTTAATGTCTAACCTTAACCATTCAGAGTTCATGTCTAACCTTAACCATTCAGAGTTAATGCCTAACCTTAACCATTCAGAGTTAATGTCTAACCTTAACCATTCAGAGTTAATGCCTAACCTTAACCATTCAGAGTTCATGTCTAACCTTAACCATTCAGAGTTAATGTCTAACCTTAACCATTCAGAGTTAATGCCTAACCTTAACCATTCAGAGTTAATGTCTAACCATAACCATTCAGAGTTAATGTCTAACCTTAACCATTCCGAGTTAATGCCTAACCTTAACCATTCAGAGTTAATGTCTAACCTTAACCATTCAGAGTTAATGTCTAACCTTAACCATTCAGAGTTAATGCCTAACCTTAACCATTCAGAGTTAATGTCTAACCTTAACCATTCAGAGTTAATGTCTAACCTTAACCATTCAGAGTTAATGTCTAACCTTAACCATTCAGAGTTAATGTCTAACCTTAACCATTCAGAGTTAATGTCTAACCTTAACCATTCAGAGTTAATGTCTAACCTTAACCATTCAGAGATAATGCCTGACCTTAACCATTCAGAGTTACTGTCTAACCTTAACCATTCAGAGTTAATGTTGAACCTTAACCATTCAGAGATAATGCCTGACCTTAACCATTCAGAGTTAATGTCTAACCTTAACCATTCAGAGTTAATGCCTAACCTTAACCATTCAGAGTTAATGTCTAACCTTAACCATTCAGAGTTAATGCCTAACCTTAACCATTCAGAGTTAATGCCTAACCTTAACCATTCAGAGTTACTGTCTAACCTTAACCATTCAGAGTTAATGTTGAACCTTAACCATTCAGAGATAATGCCTGACCTTCACCATTCAGAGTTAATGTCTAACCTTAACCATTCAGAGTTAATGCCTAACCTTAACCATTCAGAGTTAATGTCTAACCTTAACCATTCAGAGTTAATGCCTAACCTTAACCATTCAGAGTTAATGCCTAACCTTAACCATTCAGAGTTAATGTCTAACCTTAACCATTCAGAGTTAATGCCTCACCTTAACCTTGAACACGTCAACATTTTCTGTTGGGAAAAACTTTTGAAATGTTGACGTTTGAGGAACATGGATGACGTGAGACTGTGAGCGCTGGTAGTATGTGTAGTATGTGTGTGTGTCCGGGTTTCCATCAGGAAAACGTGGTGCCGGACATTTGATCAGCATTTGAGAAATATACTGAACCCGTATGCATCGGGGTGCGTAACCTAATTATGGCGTCCACCCACGGTCCTCAGAATGACAGAAATCACATTTAGATGATGGTCATTCATATTAACAGAACGTGACAATGACAGAAATCACATGTAGATGATGGTCATTCATATTAACAGAACGTGCAAGTCCCGGATGCAACGACGTGCGGTCCTTCTGAATGCCGGTGTGCACTTTGAACAAGTTAGAATAACTGTCCACGTTTTTTACTTTTCCTCAGCCAACAAGACGAGTAACGAACAGCAAAATCACTAGCTGTCAATCTACTATTCCCCATAGTAGAAAAGTTGACCTAGTCTATTGGACAGCTTGTAGAGAAAAATAAATAGCCTATTCCAAACAGACTCTGAGACATTTGTGGGACGATACATCCAAAATTCGTACAACCAGTAGACCTAGACTACATGAAACATTTGTTTTAAAGCAATTTGTCTGATGCAACAGATCAGAATGTTTAAAATGTTGATAAACTATTATTTATTCACGTTTTAAGAGCAGCAAGGCGCACAAGGCAGTAGGCTACGCACGAATGTTCATCCCATAATGCAATTAGCGGTAAAAAACAGCGCAGTCAAAAGCGCACCGCACGTGAAAGATATGTAAATATCCATTAGAAACGTAGAAAGAGGGGAGATGTAATAGGCAACAACTACATGGGTTGCTAATAGGACTAGGATCGTGCCTTGGGGCGACTGGACAATGAAAGGAAGTTGATATCAAATAATTGCCTCCACAGATATGGTCTGAAGCGAATTAAGACATGCCTCATAACATGTAGTAAAAACGTTCAGCTTTTTAAACAATTAAGTAGATGTTTTTGAAAATGCACCCTGCCTCCAGCTCATTGCAAAGTGGTGTGTGACGCGCTGATGAAGCCTGTCTTCCGTTTCCTATTTTTTGTATTTCGCAATTTGCAAATATTAATAATATTAAAATGATATAATTTGCATCTCTCAGACAGATTTTATGTTCAAAAGTTCTGCGTCTGTACAGTATTCATCCCTCTTGTGTTGTTTCTCCTATTTTGTTGCATTACAACCTGTAATTTAAATGGATTTTTCATGTAATCGACATACACAAAATTGTCCAAATTGGTGAAAATATATTTTTTTTTAAATAACTTGTTTCAAAACTAATCTAAATGTATTAATTCCCTTCACTATTTACCTAAATAAGATCTGCTGCATCCAATTACCTTCAGAAGTCACGTAATTAGTTTAAGTCCACCTGTGTGCAATCTGTGTCACATGATCTGTCACATGATCTCAGTATATATACACATGTTCTGAAAGGCCCCAGAGTCTGCAACACCACTAAAGCAAGGGGTATCACCAAGCAAGCGGCACCATGAAGACCAAGGAGCTCTCCAAACCGGTCGGGGACAAAGTTGTGGAGAAGTACAGATCAGGGTTGGGTTATAAAAAAAATGTCAGAAACTTTGAACATCCCACGGAGCATCATTAAATCCATTATTTACATTTTTTTAAGTAATGACAAACCTGCAAAGGTGGGAGACTCCCCAAACATATGGAAGAAGGTACTCTGCTCAGATGAGACTCAAAGTTAGTGTAAATCAAATGATACAACCCCCCACCCCTATTTTTATTCCAGGTTGTAAGGCAACAAAAATAGAAAAAAGTCATTGTATGCTGTACGCCTGTGATAAACAGGATACATAATGAATGTACTGGATACACGCGCCAATTTAATTCCACTAAATTATGCAAAATTAACCATTTACTGCAGTGGGCTACGAGTAATTCTTGGTGGTCAAAAACAAATCTACTTTGAACAAAAAAAAGTACACACCTCACATGAGTTTAAAAATAGTCAGACACCTGTACCAAGTCAGATATAGAGTTGAAATGTATTACATTTAGAGTTTTCATCCCACTATTTACACTTTATATATACATTCCAAGTGTCCCCATACCCTCCGTAGCGCCTTGCGGTCGGATGCCAAGCAGTTGCCATAGCGACGCAGCTCTAGATCTTTTTGGAGGGCCCAAATCTTTTCAGTCTCCTGAGGGGGAAGAGGTGTTGTCGTGCCCTCTTCATCACCATGTTGGTGTGTTTGGAACATGATCGGTACTTAGCGATGTGGACACGGGAAGGTCTCGACCCGTTCCACTACAGCCCCGTCGATGTGCTCGGCACTACATTCCTGTAGTCCACGATCAGCTCCTTTTGTCACGTTGAGGGAGAGGTTGTTGTCCTGGCACCACACTGCCAGGTCTCTGACCTCTTCCTTATAGGCTGCCTCGTCGTCGTTGGTGATCAGGGAATACAGGAGGGGACTAAGCACGCACCCCTGAGGCGTGTCTTACATTAAGGGTGTAAGAGTCTTACGTAAGGGGCGTGGCCAAGACATCCCTATGCCAGGTCTCTAACCTCTTCCTTATAGGCTGCCTCGTCGCCATTGGTGATCAGGGAATACAGGAGGGGGCTAAGCTCTGAGGGGTGCGTGTGTTTGTGCGTGTCTTACATTAAGGGTGTAAGAGTCTTACGTAAGGGGCGTGGCCAAGACATCCCTGTGAATGTTTTATGAACCTCTCATGTCACGTCAGCGTAGATCTGCACTCCGCAAAAACACCTCCTCTGATTACGTGTGTTTGAGAGATGAGTGTGTGTGTGTGTGTGTGTGTGTGTGTGTGTGTGGGGCGAGGGAGGGGGGGGGGTTTATGTGCGTAACAGAGAAAGAGGAAGACAGAGAGAGCAAGAGAGGAAGACAGAGAAAGAGAGAGAGAAAGACAGAAGAAGAGAGATAGGAAGACAGAGAAAGAGAGAGAGGAAGACAGAGAAAGAGAGAGAGGAAGACAGAGAAAGAGAGAGAGGAAGACAGAGAAAGAGAGAGAGGAAGACAGAAGAAGAGAGAGAGGAAGACAGAAGAAGAGAGAGAGGAAGACAGAAGAAGAGAGAGAGGAAGACAGAAGAAGAGAGAGAGGAAGACAGAGAGAGCAAGAGAGGATGACAGAGAAAGAGAGAGAGAAAGACAGAAGAAGAGAGATAGGAAGACAGAGAAAGAGAGAGAGGAAGACAGAGAAAGAGAGAGAGGAAGACAGAGAAAGAGAGAGAGGAAGACAGAAGAAGAGAGATAGGAAGACAGAGGAAGAGAGAGAGGAAGACAGAAGAAGAGAGAGAGGAAGACAGAGAAAGAGAGATAGGAAGACAGGGGAAGACAGAGAAAGAGAGATAGGAAGACAGAGAAAGAGAGAGAGGAAGACAGAGAAAGAGAGAGAGGAAGACAGAGAAAGAGAGAGAGGAAGACAGAGAAAGAGAGAGAGGAAGACAGAGAAAGAGAGAGAGGAAGACAGAGAAAGAGAGAGAGGAAGACAGAGAAAGAGAGAGGAAGACAGAGAAAGAGAGAGGAAGACAGAGAAAGAGAGAGAGAAAGAGAGATAGGAAGAGAGAGAAAGAGAGAGAGAGAGAATAGTGAGAGAGAACCATCTGTTGTTGTGTCTGAGTGTCTGAGATGTTGATGTTTTTGCTGTGTAATTTACTGCTGTGTTGTGTTGGGTTGTGTTCCTCCCACTCTCACAAACACACACATTACCAGTCCATTGTTACAGCAGGGTTTGGGCTTGTATGGGCTCAGACCTGTCAAACCATGGCCTTGTTATGCACTCACTCTGAACAATGATAACACACACACACACACACACACACACACACACACACACACACACACACACACACACACACACACACACACACACACACACACACACACACACACACACACACACACACACACACACAGGAAGGGACAGTGGTAAGCGAGTGGTGCTGCCATGTGATGGATGGTGACATGGAGAATCTAGCGGGACGGAGGGCAGACTGATCACTACTAATAGACTTCGATTTTTTGGGGGACGATTTTGAAAAAGGTCAGGAGAAAAAAATTGCCTACGTACCATTAAAAACCCCATGATGCTCGGAGGCGAGGCGTGGTGCTCAGACGACTGTGTCACAACAGTTTACAATGCTCTAACAAGCTGTGAGAAAACTTAATAATCCGTTGTTATTGTTATGGATCCCCTTTAGTTCCTGCCAAGGCAGCAGCTACTCTTCCTGGGGTTTATTATGGATCCCCTTTAGTTCCTGCCAAGGCAGCAGCTACTCTTCCTGGGGTTTATTATGGATCCCCATTAGTTCCTGCCAAGGCAGCAGCTACTCTTCCTGGGGTTTATTATGGATCCCCATTAGTTCCTGCCAAGGCAGCAGCTACTCTTCCTGGGGTTTATTATGGATCCCCATTAGTTCCTGCCAAGGCAGCAGCTACTCTTCCTGGGGTTTATTATGGATCCCCTTTAGTTCCTTCCAAGGCAGCAGCTACTCTTCCTGGGGTTTATTATGGATCCCCTTTAGTTCCTGCCAAGGCAGCAGCTACTCTTCCTGGGGTTTATTATGGATCCCCTTTAGTTCCTGCCAAGGCAGCAGCTACTCTTCCTGGGGTTTATTATGGATCCCCATTAGTTCCTGCCAAGGCAGCAGCTACTCTTCCTGGGGTTTATTATGGATCCCCATTAGTTCCTGCCAAGGCAGCAGCTACTCTTCCTGGGGTTTATTATGGATCCCCATTAGTTCCTGCCAAGGCAGCAGCTACTCTTCCTGGGGTTTATTATGGATCCCCATTAGTTCCTGCCAAGGCAGCAGCTACTCTTCCTGGGGTTTATTATGGATCCCCATTAGTTCCTGCCAAGGCAGCAGCTACTCTTCCTGGGGTTTATTATGGATCCCCTTTAGTTCCTGCCAAGGCAGCAGCTACTCTTCCTGGGGTTTATTATGGATCCCCTTTAGTTCCTGCCAAGGCAGCAGCTACTCTTCCTGGGGGTTATTATGGATCCCCATTAGTTCCTGCCAAGGCAGCAGCTACTCTTCCTGGGGGTTTATTATGGATCCCCTTTAGTTCCTGCCAAGGCAGCAGCTACTCTTCCTGGGGTTTATTATGGATCCCCTTTAGTTCCTGCCAAGGCAGCAGCTACTCTTCCTGGGGTTTATTATGGATCCCCTTTAGTTCCTGCCAAGGCAGCAGCTACTCTTCCTGGGGGTTATTATGGATCCCCATTAGTTCCTGCCAAGGCAGCAGCTACTCTTCCTGGGGGTTTATTATGGATCCCCATTAGTTCCTGTCAAAGTAGCAGCTACTCTTCCTGGGGGTTTATTATGGATCCCCATTAGTTCCTGCCAAGGCAGCAGCTACTCTTCCTGGGGGTTTATTATGGATCCCCATTAGTTCCTGCCAAGGCAGCAGCTACTCTTCCTGGGGTTTAATATGGATCCCCATTAGTTCCTGCCAAGGCAGCAGCTACTCTTCCTGGGGTTTATTATGGATCCCCATTAGTTCCTGCCAAGGCAGCAGCTACTCTTCCTGGGGGTTTATTATGGATCCCCATTAGTTCCTGCCAAGGCAGCAGCTACTCTTCCTGGGGTTTAATATGGATCCCCATTAGTTCCTGCCAAGGCAGCAGCTACTCTTCCTGGGGTTTATTATGGATCCCCATTAGTTCCTGCCAAGGCAGCAGCTACTCTTCCTGGGGTTTATTATGGATCCCCATTAGTTCCTGCCAAGGCAGCAGCTACTCTTCCTGGGGATTATTATTGATCCCCATTATTTCCTGCCAAGGCAGCAGCTACTCTTCCTGGGGTTTATTATGGATCCCCATTAGTTCCTGCCAAGGCAGCAGCTACTCTTCCTGGGGTTTATTATGGATCCCCTTTAGTTCCTGCCAAGGCAGCAGCTACTCTTCCTGGGGTTTATTATGGATCCCCTTTAGTTCCTGCCAAGGCAGCAGCTACTCTTCCTGGGGGTTATTATGGATCCCCATTACTTCCTGCCAAGGCAGCAGCTACTCTTCCTGGGGTTTATTATGGATCCCCATTAGTTCCTGCCAAGGCAGCAGCTACTCTTCCTGTGGTTTATTATGGATCCCCATTAGTTCCTGCCAAGGTAGCAGCTACTCTTCCTGGGGATTATTATTGATCCCCATTATTTCCTGCCAAGGCAGCAGCTACTCTTCCTGGGGTTCATTATGGATCCCCATTAGTTCCTGCCAAGGCAGCAGCTACTCTTCCTGGGGATTATTATGGATCCCCATTAGTTCCTGCCAAGGCAGCAGCTACTCTTCCTGGGGTTTATTATGGATCCCCTTTAGTTCCTGCCAAGGCAGCAGCTACTCTTCCTGGGGTTTATTATGGATCCCCTTTAGTTCCTGCCAAGGCAGCAGCTACTCTTCCTGGGGTTTATTATAGATCCCCATTACTTCCTGCCAAGGCAGCAGCTACTCTTCCTGGGGTTTATTATGGATCCCCATTAGTTCCTGCCAAGGCAGAAGCTACTCTTCCTGGGGTTTATTATGGATCCCCTTTAGTTCCTGCCAAGGCAGCAGCTACTCTTCCTGGGGTTTATTATGGATCCCCATTAGTTCCTGCCAAGGCAGCAGCTACTCTTCCTGGTGATTATTATGGATCCCATTTAGTTCCTGCCAAGGCAGCAGCTACTCTTCCTGGTGATTATTATGGATCCCCATTAGTTCCTGCCAAGGCAGCAGCTACTCTTCCTGGGGTTTATTATGGATCCCCATTAGTTCCTGCCAAGGCAGCAGCTACTCTTCCTGGGGATTATTATTGATCCCCATTATTTCCTGCCAAGGCAGCAGCTACTCTTCCTGGGGTTTATTATGGATCCCCATTAGTTCCTGCCAAGGCAGCAGCTACTCTTCCTGGGGTTTATTATGGATCCCCTTTAGTTCCTGCCAAGGCAGCAGCTACTCTTCCTGGGGTTTATTATGGATCCCCTTTAGTTCCTGCCAAGGCAGCAGCTACTCTTCCTGGGGGTTATTATGGATCCCCATTACTTCCTGCCAAGGCAGCAGCTACTCTTCCTGGGGTTTATTATGGATCCCCATTAGTTCCTGCCAAGGCAGCAGCTACTCTTCCTGTGGTTTATTATGGATCCCCATTAGTTCCTGCCAAGGCAGCAGCTACTCTTCCTGGGGATTATTATTGATCCCCATTATTTCCTGCCAAGGCAGCAGCTACTCTTCCTGGGGTTCATTATGGATCCCCATTAGTTCCTGCCAAGGCAGCAGCTACTCTTCCTGGGGATTATTATGGATCCCCATTAGTTCCTGCCAAGGCAGCAGCTACTCTTCCTGGGGTTTATTATGGATCCCCTTTAGTTCCTGCCAAGGCAGCAGCTACTCTTCCTGGGGTTTATTATGGATCCCCTTTAGTTCCTGCCAAGGCAGCAGCTACTCTTCCTGGGGTTTATTATAGATCCCCATTACTTCCTGCCAAGGCAGCAGCTACTCTTCCTGGGGTTTATTATGGATCCCCATTAGTTCCTGCCAAGGCAGAAGCTACTCTTCCTGGGGTTTATTATGGATCCCCTTTAGTTCCTGCCAAGGCAGCAGCTACTCTTCCTGGGGTTTATTATGGATCCCCATTAGTTCCTGCCAAGGCAGCAGCTACTCTTCCTGGTGATTATTATGGATCCCATTTAGTTCCTGCCAAGGCAGCAGCTACTCTTCCTGGTGATTATTATGGATCCCCATTAGTTCCTGCCAAGGCAGCAGCTACTCTTCCTGGGGTCCGGCAAAATTAAGGCAGTTTATACAATTTTAAAAACATCAAAATACAGTGGGGCAAAAAAGTATTTAGTCAGCCACCAATTGTGCAAGTTCTCCCACTTAAAAAGATGAGAGAGGCCTGTAATTTTCATCATAGGTACACTTCAACTATGACAGACAACATGAGAAAAGAAAATCCAGAAAATCACATTGTAGGATTTTTAATGAATTTATTTGCAAATTATGGTGGAAAATAAGTATTTGGTCAATAACAAAAGTTATTTTTTACACTCCACTGCATTTTCTTTATCTATACCATGGTTTCCTCCACACCAACAAGGACTAGTACATTCCCTTCTTTCTCTAAATCATTTATCTCTCTCTCCTTCTCTCTCCCTCTCTCCTCTCTCTCCTTCTCTCTCTCCTTCTCTCTCCTTCTCTCTCTCTCCTTCTCTCTCCTTCTCTCTCTCTCTCTCTCCTTCTCTCTCTCCTTCTCTCTCCCTCTCTTTCTCCTTCTCTCTCTCTCTCCTCTCTCTCCTTCTCTCTCTCCTCTCCATTCAGAATTCCTTCCTTCCTCCACCACAACAGTTCCTTCTTCTCTTGTTTCTCTAATTGTATCATCTCTCTCTCATCTCTCTCTTTCTCTCTCCGTCCAGACTTGGTTCCTCCAGTCATCCATGGGCCTCCCAAAGTCCCCTCCTCCTCTTCCTCCACCAGTCGGACCACGACCACCCGGTCTCCTCCCTACTATACCACGGCTCGACCAATCCTCACCACCTTCCCCGGTCAGCGGTCCCGGACAACCACGACCGCGCGGAACCCTGCCGGTGGTGACGTGGTCGTCCCCGGCGATAACCAGATCCCAGAGTTCGTTAACCCCGGTAACGGCCATTAACGGAAATGAACACATTCTGTTCCAATGTGTTATCGTATAATTATTGTACCCATTTTTAACATGTACATCTCCGGTAGGTAACGGGCGGTCGGTTCCAGCCATGGGTGTTCCCCCTCTGCCTCCCCAGCCCCCGGTCATACCCCCCCAGGACCACTGCTCCCCCAGGGTGACAGCTGAAGTGTCCTGGCCCAGAACCCAGCAGGGACAGATGGCCAAGCAGCCCTGTCCTGTAGGGACACTAGGTAACTACAGCCCTGTCCTGTAGGGACACTAGGTAACTATATCCCTGTCCTGTAGGGACACTAGGTAACTACAGCCCTGTCCTGTAGGGACACTAGGTAACTACAGCCCTGTCCTGTAGGGACACTAGGTAACTACAGCCCTGTCCTGTAGGGACACTAGGTAACTACAGCCCTGTCCTGTAGGGACACTAGGTAACTACAGCCCTGTCCTGTAGGGACACTAGGTAACTACACTACTAACTACAGCCCTGTCCTGTAGGGACACTAGGTAACTACAGCCCTGTCCTGTAGGGATACTAGGTAACTACAGCCCTTTTTTCAAGTCCTTGTAAAAAGGTAGTTGGGATCAGGATTAGGGTTGGGGTGTTCAAGTCCTTTTAAAAAGGTAGTTGGGATCGGGATTAGGGTTGGGGTGTTTAAGTCCTTGTAAAAAGGTAGTTGGGATCAGGATTAGGGTTGGGGTGTTTAAATTCTTGTAAAAAGGTAGTTGGGATCAGGATTAGGGTTGGGGTGTTTGTATCCTTGTAAAAGGTAGTTGGGATCAGCATTAGGGTTGGGGTGTTTAAATTCTTGTAAAAAGGTAGTTGGGATCAGGATTAGGGTTGGGGTGTTTAAATCCTTGTAAAAAGGTAGTTGGCATCAGGATTAGGGTTGGGGTGTTTAAGTCCTTGTAAAAAGGTAGTTGGCATCAGGATTAGGGTTGGAGTGTTTAAATCCTTGTAAAAAGGTAGTTGGGATCA
The DNA here is from genome assembly GCF_002021735.2 of Oncorhynchus kisutch. NCBI lineage: Eukaryota > Metazoa > Chordata > Actinopteri > Salmoniformes > Salmonidae > Oncorhynchus > Oncorhynchus kisutch. The sequence goes on along the minus strand of NW_022261984.1, from coordinate 10,354,841 downwards.
GGATTAGGGTTGGGGTGTTTAAGTCCTTGTAAAAAAAGGTAGTTGGGATCAGGATTAGGGTTGGGGTGTTTAAATTCTTGTAAAAAGGTAGTTGGGATCAGGATTAGGGTTGGGGTGTTTAAGTCCTTGTAAAAAAAGGTAGTTGGGATCAGGATTAGGGTTGGGGTGTTTAAATCCTTGTAAAAATGTAGTTGGGATCAGGATTAGGGTTGGGGTGTTTAAGTCCTTCTAAAAAGGTAGTTGGGATCAGGATTAGGGTTGGGGTGTTTAAGTCCATGTAAAAAGGTAGTTGGCATCAGGATTAGGGTTGGAGTGTTTAAATCATTGTAAAAAGGTAGTTGGGATCAGGATTAGGGTTGGGGTGTTTAAGTCCTTGTAAAAAAGGTAGTTGGGATCAGGATTAGGGTTGGGGTGTTTAAATTCTTGTAAAAAGGTAGTTGGGATCAGGATTAGGGTTGGGGTGTTTAAATCCTTGTAAAAATGTAGTTGGGATCAGGATTAGGGTTGGGGTGTTTAAGTCCTTGTAAAAAGGTAGTTGGGATCAGGATTAGGGTTGGGGTGTTTAAGTCCATGTAAAAAGGTAGTTGGCATCAGGATTAGGGTTGGAGTGTTTAAATCCTTGTAAAAAGGTAGTTGGGATCAGGATTAGGGTTGGGGTGTTTAAATCCTTGTAAAAAGGTAGTTGGGATCAGGATTAGGGTTGGGGTGTTTAAATCCTTGTAAAAATGTAGTTGGGATCAGGATTAGGGTTGGGGTGTTTAAATCCTTGTAAAAATGTAGTTGGGATCAGGATTAGGGTTGGGGTGTTTAAGTCCTTGTAAAAAGGTAGTTGGGATCAGGGTTAGGGTTTGGGTGTTTAAGTCCTTGTAAAAAGGTAGTTGGGATCAGGATTAGGGTTGGGGTGTTTAAATCCTAGTAAAAAGGTAGTTGGGATCAGGATTAGGGTTGGGGTGTTTAAATCCTTGTAAAAAGGTAGTTGGGATCAGGGTTAGGGTTTGGGTGTTTAAATCCTTGTAAAAATGTAGTTGGGATCAGGATTAGGGTTGGGGTGTTTAAATCCTTGTAAAAATGTAGTTGGGATCAGGATTAGGGTTGGGGTTGTCCTTGAAAATAAGGCCAATTCCACACTCACTGGAAATAGTCTTGATAAATTCACATCATTTCCAGCAGTAAATACAATTTCCACCCAGTGCAGGTGAATCATGTTCCAGACAGCAGACAATAAGTGTTTGACTAACACTACACACACAGAGCTTCTGTTATTTAAACAATGGAACAAGTAGGTTTCTGTCTTTTCTTTAGAGCGTGGGTTGTTCTCTGTTAGAGCCTGGCTTTAAATTCTGTTAGAGCGTGGGTTGTTCTCTGTTAGAGCCTGGCTTTAAATTCTGTTAGAGCGTGGGTTGTTCTCTGTTAGACCCTGGATTTAAATTATGTTAGAG
>NW_022261984.1:10343402-10350902 GCF_002021735.2 Oncorhynchus kisutch | reverse complement strand
AGCTGTGTGATAAGCTCAGTTAAAGACGATAGCTGTGTGATAAGCTCAGTTAAAGACGATAGCTGTGTGATAAGCTCAGTTAAAGACGATAGCTGTGTGATAAGCTCAGTTAAAGACGATAGCTGTGTGATGAGGTCAGTTCCTGGTTATATGACGTTAAAGACGATAGCTGTGTGATGAGGTCAGTTCCTGGTTATATGACATTAAAGACAGCTGTGTGATAAACTCAGTTAAAGACGATAGCTGTGTGATAAACTCAGTTAAAGACGATAGCTGTGTGATAAGCTCAGTTAAAGACTATAGCTGTGTGATGAGCTCAGTTCCTGGTTATATGATGTTAAAGACGATAGCTGTGTGATGAGGTCAGTTCCTGGTTATATGATGTTAAAGACGATAGCTGTGTGATGAGGTCAGTTCCTGGTTATATGATGTTAAAGATGATAGCTGTGTGATGAGCTCAGTTCCTGGTTATATGATGATAAAGACGATAGCTGTGTGATGAGGTCAGTTCCTGGTTATATGATGTTAAAGATGATAGCTGTGTGATGAGCTCAGTTCCTGGTTATATGATGATAAAGAGTAAAGATGTACGGTGTAGGACTGAGGAGACTTTAGCTCATTTATACATTCTGGTTAGTATCAGCATCATCGTCATTATAGGAGTCGTGAATATCATTATAAAGACAAGAAATATTGAAGACATTTGTTTCATTCTGAGTTTATCTGCAGTTGTTGTAATCACTATCAGTTGTTTTCATCACTATTAGTTGTTTTAATCTCTATCAGTTGTTTTAATCACTATCATCACTATCAGTTGATTTAATCACTATTAGTTGTTTTAATCACTATCATCTCTATCAGTTGTTTTCATCACTATCGGTTGTTTTAATCACTATCAGTTGTTTAATCACTATCATCACTATCAGTTGTTTTAATCACTATCAGTTGTTATCATCACTACGAGTTGTTTTAATCACTATCAGTTGTTTTAATCACTATCAGTTGTTTTAATCACTATCAGTTGTTTTAATCACTATCAGTTGTTTTAATCACTATCAGTTGTTTTAATCACTATCAGTTGTTTTAATCACTATCAGTTGTTTTAATCACTATCAGTTGTTTTAATCACTATCAGTTGTTTAATCACTATCAGTTGTTTTAATCACTATCATCACTATCAGTTGTTTAATCACTATCAGTTGTTTTAATCACTATCATCACTATCAGTTGTTTAATCACTATTAGTTGTTTTAATCACTATCATCACTATCAGTTGTTTAATCACTATCAGTTGTTTTAATCACTATCATCACTATCAGTTGTTTTCATCACTATCGGTTGTTTTAATCACTATCAGTTGTTTAATCACTATCATCACTATCAGTTGTTTTAATCACTATCAGTTGTTTTAATCACTATCAGTTGTTTTAATCACTATCAGTTGTTTAATCACTATCATCACTATCAGTTGTTTTAATCACTATCAGTTGTTTTAATCACTATCAGTTGTTTTAATCACTATCTGTTGTTTTAATCACTATCAGTTGTTTTAATCACTATCTGTTGTTTTAATCACTATCTGTTGTTTTAATCACTATCAGTTGTTTTAATCTCTATCAGTTGTTTTAATCACTATCATGGTTTTCATTCTTTCTTCCACACAGTAACCATCATGGCCATCCCTGGTCTTTGTAGTAAATATCACTAGTTTTTATCCCCTACAGTACAGTAGGCCCAAACTGAACATAGTATGAGAACTAGTCTAGGTCTGTGTTGTACCTATCTGTTCTATCTTCATCCTCCTCCTCCTCCTCCTCCTCATAGTATGAGAACTAGTCTAGGTCTGTGTTGTACCTATCTGTTCTATCTTCCTCCTCTAGTTGCGTAGCGGCGAGACGGCAGCCGTGGTTGCCAGGGAGCTGGCCGAGCAGACTAAAGGGTTGTTGCGTCCCGGTGACGTCCCCTCTACGGTGAGGGCCATGGCCCAGCTGGTTGACCTGCTGGATGTTCAGCTCAGAAACCTAACCCCCGGGGGCAAGGACAGTGCCGCCCGCAGCCTCAACAAGGTACTGCAGGAGGAGAAATACTCTCTATAAGTTCATAAGGGATCGGTCACACAAAACTGTAGTTCACACATGGATTGCTGTCTTATCTTGTACATTTATTTATTTTTATTTAACTAGGCAAGTCAGTTAAGAACAAATTCTTATTTACAATGTCAGCTTTGTTAATTGCCTTGTTCAGGGGCAGAACAACAGATTCTTTCCCTTGTCAGCTCGGGGATTAGATCTTACAACCCGCCGGTTACTAGTCCAACCCTCTAACCACGAGGCTACCTGCCACCCCATAGTCTGCTTACAATATATACTTTGCTCATTTGGGTGAACTATTCCTTTAATTGTTTATTTCTTGGGGTGAATTGTATAGAGTTTCTTTCTATAGAGTTTCTTTCTATAGAGTTTCTTTCTATAGAGTTTCTTTCTATAGAGTTTCTTTCTATAGAGTTTCTTTGTATAGAGTTTCTTTCTATAGAGTTTCTTTCTATAGAGTTTCTTTCTATAGAGTTTCTTTGTATAGAGTTTCTTTCTATAGAGTTTCTTTCTATAGAGTTTCTTTGTATAGAGTTTCTTTCTATAGAGTTTCTTTCTATAGAGTTTCTTATCATTTGTTTCTCAACCACAAGGGACTTTGAATTTGACATTGAATTTGCGGCCGTTTAAAATGACTTGGGGTGCAGAAGTTTCCTTCTGTCCTTGTTCATCCGCAGACTGTAGAGGTTAGATAACCAGAGGGAGTGTAGCATCCAGCATGGTCCTGTTAGGTCACCATGCAGTCAACCAATCAATGATTGTTCTTTCTCCTTTTCTCTACTGACTCTTGCCCCCTCGCTCTCTCTCTCTCCCCCTCTCTCTCTCTGTCTCTCTCTCTCCTCCTCTCTCTCTCTCTCTCTCTCTCTCTCTCTCGCTATGTCTCTCTCTCTGTCTCTCTCTGTCTCTCTCTCGGTCTCTCTCTCTGTCTCTGTCTCTCTCTCTCTGTCTCTCTCTGTCGCTCTGACTCTCTCTCTCTCTATGTTCTCTCTCTCTATGTCTCTACTCTCTCTCTGTCTCTCTCTGTCGCTCTGTCTATCTCTCTGCTGTCTCTCTCTCCTCCTCTGTCTCATCTCTCTGTTTCTCTCTCTCTGTTCTCTCTCTCTCGGCTCTCTCTCTCTCTTCTCTCTCTGTTTCTCTTCTTTCTGTCTCTGCTCTCTCTCTGTTCTCTCTCCCTCTCTGTCTCTCCCTCTCCTGTCTCTCTTCCGCTCTTGTCTCTCTCTCTCTGTTCGCTCCTCTCTTCTCTGTCTCTCTCTCTCTCCTCTGATGTCTCCTCTCTCTGTCCTCTTGTCTTCTATCTCTGTCTCTGTCTCTCTGTCTCTGTCTCTCTCTCTCTCTCTGTCTCCTCTCTCTTCTCACATCCTCTCGTCTTCTCTCTCTCTCTGTCTCTCCCTCCCGCTCTCTCTCGCTGCTCTTCTATCTGTCTCTCTCTGTCACTCTCTCTCTCTTCGCTCTCTCTCTCTCTCTCTCTCTCTCTCTCTCTCTCTCTCTCTCTCTCTCTCTCTCTCTCTCTCTCTCTCTCTCTCTCTCTCTCCGCTCTCTCTCTCTGTCTCTCTCTCTCTCTCCTGAATTTCAAGTGAACTTTACAGTNGATGTTTTTGCTGTGTAATTTACTGCTGTGTTGTGTTGGGTTGTGTTCCTCCCACTCCACAAACACACATTACCAGTCCATTGTTACAGCAGGGTTTGGGCTTGTATGGGCTCAGACCTGTCAAACCATGCCTTGTTATGCACTCACTCTGAACAATGATCACACACACACACACACACACACACACACACACACCACACACACACACACCACACACACACACACACACAACACACACACACCACACACACAGGAAGGGACAGCGGTAAGCGAGTGGTGCTGCCATGTGATGGATGGTGACATGGAGAATCTAGCGGGACGGAGGGCAGACTGATCACTACTAATAGACTTCGATTTTTGGGGGACGATTTTGAAAAAGGTCCGGAGAAAAAAATTGCCTACGTACCATTAAAAACCCCATGATGCTCGGAGGCGAGGCGTGGTGCTCAGACGACTGTGTCACAACAGTTTACAATGCTCTAACAAGCTGTGAGAAAACTTAATAATCCGTTGTTATTGTTATGGATCCCCATTAGTTCCTGCCAAGGCAGCAGCTACTCTTCCTGGGGTTTATAATGGATCCCCATTATTCCTGCCAAGGCAGCAGCTACTCTTCCTGGGGTTCATTATGGATCCCCATTAGTTCCTGCCAAGGCAGCAGCTACTCTTCCTGGGGATTATTATGGATCCCCATTAGTTCCTGCCAAGGCAGCAGCTACTCTTCCTGGGGTTTATTATGGATCCCCTTTAGTTCCTGCCAAGGCAGCAGCTACTCTTCCTGGGGTTTATTATGGATCCCCATTAGTTCCTGCCAAGGCAGCAGCTACTCTTCCTGGGTTTATTATGGATCCCCATTAGTTCCTGCCAAGGCAGAAGCTACTCTTCCTGGGGTTTATTATGGATCCCCTTTAGTTCCTGCCAAGGCAGCAGCTACTCTCCTGGGTTTATTATGGATCCCCATTAGTTCCTGCCAAGGCAGAAGCTACTCTTCCTGGGGTTTATTATGGATCCCCTTTAGTTCCTGCCAAGGCAGAAGCTACTCTTCCTGGGTTTATTATGGATCCCCTTTAGTTCCTGCCAAGGCAGCAGCTACTCTTCCTGGGGTTATTATGGATCCCCATTAGTTCCTGCCAAGGCAGCAGCTACTCTTCCTGGTGATTATTATGGATCCCATTTAGTTCCTGCCAAGGCAGCAGCTACTCTTCCTGGTGATTATTATGGATCCCCATTAGTTCCTGCCAAGGCAGCAGCTACTCTTCCTGGGGTCCGGCAAAATTAAGGCAGTTTATACAATTTTAAAAACATCAAAATACAGTGGGGCAAAAAAGTATTTAGTCAGCCACCAATTGTGCAAGTTCTCCCACTTAAAAAGATGAGAGAGGCCTGTAATTTTCATCATAGGTACACTTCAACTATGACAGACAACATGAGAAAAGAAAAATCCAGAAAATCACATTGTAGGATTTTTAATGAATTTATTTGCAAATTATGGTGGAAAATAAGTATTTGGTCAATAACAAAGTTATTTTTTTACACTCCACTGCATTTTCTTTATCTATACCATGGTTTCCTCCACACCAACAAGGACTAGTACATTCCTTCTTTCTCTAAATCATTTATCTCTCTCTCCTTCTCTCTCCCTCTCTCCTCTCTCTCCTTCTCTCTCTCCTTCTCTCTCCTTCTCTCTCTCTCCTTCTCTCTCCTTCTCTCTCTCTCTCTCCCTTCTCTCTCTCTCCTTCTCTCTCCCTCTCTTTCTCCTTCTCTCTCTCTCTCCTCTCTCTCCTTCTCTCTCTCCTCTCCATTCAGAATTCCTTCCTTCCTCCACCACAACAGTTCCTTCTTCTCTTGTTTCTCTAATTGTATCATCTCTCTCTCATCTCTCTCTTTCTCTCTCCGTCCAGACTTGGTTCCTCAGTCATCCATGGGCCTCCCAAAGTCCCCTCCTCCTCTTCCTCCACCAGTCGGACCACGACCACCCGGTCTCCTCCCTACTATACCACGGCTCGACCAATCCTCACCACCTTCCCCGGTCAGCGTTCCCGGACAACCACGACCGCGCGGAACCCTGCCGGTGGTGGCGTGGTCGTCCCCGGCGATAACCAGATCCCAGAGATCGTTAACCCCGGTAACGGCCATTAACGGAAATGAACACATTCTGTTCCAATGTGTTATCGTATAATTATTGTACCCATTTTTAACATGTACAACTCCGGTAGGTAACGGGCGGTCGGTTCCAGCCATGGGTGTTCCCCCTCTGCCTCCCCAGCCCCGGTCATACCCCCCAGGACCACTGCTCCCCCAGGGTGACAGCTGAAGTGTCCTGGCCCAGAACCCAGCAGGACAGATGGCCAAGCAGCCCTGTCCTGTAGGGACACTAGGTAACTACAGCCCTGTCCTGTAGGGACACTAGGTAACTATATCCCTGTCCTGTAGGGACACTAGGTAACTACAGCCCTGTCCTGTAGGGACACTAGGTAACTACAGCCCTGTCCTGTAGGGACACTAGGTAACTACAGCCCTGTCCTGTAGGGACACTAGGTAACTACAGCCCTGTCCTGTAGGGACACTAGGTAACTACAGCCCTGTCCTGTAGGGACACTAGGTAACTACACTACTAACTACAGCCCTGTCCTGTAGGGACACTAGGTAACTACAGCCCTGTCCTGTAGGGATACTAGGTAACTACAGCCCTTTTTTCAAGTCCTTGTAAAAAGGTAGTTGGGATCAGGATTAGGGTTGGGGTGTTCAAGTCCTTTTAAAAAGGTAGTTGGGATCGGGATTAGGGTTGGGGTGTTTAAGTCCTTGTAAAAAGGTAGTTGGGATCAGGATTAGGGTTGGGGTGTTTAAATTCTTGTAAAAAGGTAGTTGGGATCAGGATTAGGGTTGGGGTGTTTGTATCCTTGTAAAAAGTAGTGGGATCAGCATTAGGGTTGGGGTGTTAAATTCTTGTAAAAAGGTAGTTGGGATCAGGATTAGGGTTGGGGTGTTTAAATCCTTGTAAAAAGGTAGTTGGCATCAGGATTAGGGTTGGGGTGTTTAAGACCTTGTAAAAAGGTAGTTGGCATCAGGATTAGGGTTGGAGTGTTTAAATCCTTGTAAAAGGTAGTTGGGATCAGGATTAGGGTTGGGGTGTTTAAGTCCTTGTAAAAAAGGTAGTTGGGATCAGGATTAGGGTTGGGGTGTTTAAATTCTTGTAAAAAGTAGTTGGGATCAGGATTAGGGTTGGGGTGTTTAAATCCTTGTAAAAATGTAGTTGGGATCAGGATTAGGGTTGGGTGTTTTAAGTCCTTCTAAAAAGGTAGTGGGATCAGGATTAGGGTTGGGGTGTTTAAGTCCATGTAAAAAGGTAGTTGGCATCAGGATTAGGGTTGGAGTGTTTAAATCCTTGTAAAAAGGTAGTTGGGATCAGGATTAGGGTTGGGGTGTTTAAGTCCTTGTAAAAAGGTAGTTGGGATCAGGATTAGGGTTGGGGTGTTTAATTCTTGTAAAAAGGTAGTTGGGATCAGGATTAGGGTTGGGGTGTTTAAATCCTTGTAAAAATGTAGTTGGGATCAGGATTAGGGTTGGGGTGTTTAAGTCCTTGTAAAAAGGTAGTTGGGATCAGGATTAGGGTTGGGGTGTTTAAGTCCATGTAAAAAGGTAGTTGGCATCAGGATTAGGGTTGGAGTGTTTAAATCCTTGTAAAAAGGTAGTTGGGATCAGGATTGGGGTGGGGTGTTTAAGTCCTTGTAAAAAAGGTAGTTGGGATCAGGATTAGGGTTGGGGTGTTTAAATTCTTGTAAAAAAGTAGTTGGGATCAGGATTAGGGTTGGGGTGTTTAAA
>NW_022261984.1:10335902-10338402 GCF_002021735.2 Oncorhynchus kisutch | reverse complement strand
CTATCTGTTGTTTTAATCACTATCCAGTTGTTTTAATCACTATCATCACTATCAGTTGTTTAATCACTATCTGTTGTTTTAATCACTATCAGTTGTTTTAATCACTATCATCACTATCAGTTGTTTTTAATCACTATCTGTTGTTTTAATCACTATCAGTTGTTTTAATCACTATCAGTTGTTTTAATCACTATCAGTTGTTTTAATCACTATCAGTTGTTTTAATCACTATCTGTTGTTTTAATCACTATCAGTTGTTTTAATCACTATCATCACTATCAGTTGTTTTAATCACTATCATGGTTTTCATTCTTTCTTCCACACAGTAACCATCATGGCCATCCCTGGTCTTTGTAGTAAATATCACTAGTTTTATCCCCTACAGTACAGTAGGCCCAAACTGAACGTAGTATGAGAACTAGTCTAGGTCTGTGTTGTACCTATCTGTTCTATCTTCATCCTCCTCCTCCTCCTTCTCCTCATAGTATGAGAACTAGTCTAGGTCTGTGTTGTACCTATCTGTTCTATCTTCATCCTCCTTCTCCTCCTCCTCCTCCTCCTCCTCCTCATCATAGTATGAGAACTAGTCCAGGTCTGTGTTGTACCTATCTGTTCTATCTTCATCCTCCTCCTCCTCCTCTAGTTGCGTAGCGGCGAGACGGCAGCCGTGGTTGCCAGGGAGCTGGGCCGAGCAGACTAAAGGGTTGTTGCGTCCCGGTGACGTCCCCTCTACGGTGAGGGCCATGGCCCAGCTGGTTGACCTGCTGGATGTTCAGCTCAGAAACCTAACCCCCGGGGGCAAGGACAGCGCCGCACGCAGCCTCAACAAGGTACTGCAGGGGGAGAAATACTCTCTATAAGTTCATAAGGGATCAGTCACACAAACTGTAGTTCACACATGGATTGCTGTCTTATCTTGTCCATTTATTTATTTTTATTTAACTAGGCAAGTCAGTTAAGAACAAATTCTTATTACAATGTCAGCTTTGTTAATTGCCTTGTTCAGGGGCAGAACAACAGATTCTTTCCCTTGTCAGCTCGGGGATTAGATCTTACAACCCGCCGGTTACTAGTCCAACCCTCTAACCACGAGGCTACCTGCCACCCCATAGTCTGCTTACAATATATACTTTGCTCATTTGGGTGAACTATTCCTTTAATTGTTTATTTCTTGGGGTGAATTGTATAGAGTTTCTTTCTATAGAGTTTCTTTCTATAGAGTTTCTTTCTATAGAGTTTCTTTCTATAGAGTTTCTTTCTATAGAGTTTCTTTGTATAGAGTTTCTTTCTATAGAGTTTCTTTCTATAGAGTTTCTTTCTATAGAGTTTCTTTGTATAGAGTTTCTTTCTATAGAGTTTCTTTCTATAGAGTTTCTTTGTATAGAGTTTCTTTCTATAGAGTTTCTTTCTATAGAGTTTCTTATCATTTGTTTCTCAACCACAAGGGACTTTGAATTTGACATTGAATTTGCGGCCGTTTAAAATGACTTGGGGTGCAGAAGTTTCCTTCTGTCCTTGTTCATCCTCAGACTGTAGAGGTTAGATAACCAGAGGGAGTGTAGCATCCAGCATGGTCCTGTTAGGGTCACCATGCAGTCAACCAATCAATGATTGTTCTTTCTCCTTTTCTCTACTGACTCTTGCCCCCTCGCTCTCTCTCTCTCCCCCTCTCTCTCTCTGTCTCTCTCTCTCTCTCTCTCTCTCTCTCTCTCTCTCGCTATGTCTCTCTCTCTGTCTCTCTCTGTCTCTCTCTCGGTCTCTCTCTCTGTCTCTGTCTCTCTCTCTCTGTCTCTCTCTGTCGCTCTGACTCTCTCTCCTCTCTATGTCTCTCTCTCTCTATGTCTCTATCTCTCTCTCTGTCTCTCTCTGTCGCTCTGTCTATCTCTCTCTGTCCTCTCTCTCTCTCTGTCTCTCTCTCTGTTTCTCTCTCTCTGTCTCCTCTCTCTCTGTCTCTCTCTCTCTCTCTCTCTCTCTGTTTTCTCCTTTCTGTCTCTCTCTCTCTCTGTCTCTCTCTCCCTCTCTGTCTCTCCCTCTCCTGTCTCTCTCGCTCTGTCTCCTCTCTCTCTGTCTCTCTCTCTCTCTCTGTCTCTCTCTCTCTCTCTGTGTCTCTCTCTCTGTCTCTGTCTCTATCTCTGTCTCTGTCTCTCTGTCTCTGTCTCTCTCTCTCTCTCTGTCTCTCTCTCTCTCTTCTCACTCTCTCTCTCTCTCTCTCTGTCTCTCTCTCTCTCTCCCGCTCTCTCTCTCTGTCTCTCTCTGTCACTCTCTCTCTCTTCGCTCTCTCTCTCTCTCTCTCTCTCTCTCTCTCTCTCTCTCTCTCTCTCTCTCTCTCTCTCTCTCTCTCTCTCTCTCTCTCTCTCTCCCGCTCTCTCTCTCTGTCTCTCTCTCTCTCTCCTGAATTTCAAGTGAACTTTACAGTTTGAAAGGTTTATAAGAGAAACGAGGGGTTCACTATTGACCAAATGGACTGAACAGGTTAAACACTCCTGCTTCAATCCTACAA
>NW_022261984.1:10326652-10329152 GCF_002021735.2 Oncorhynchus kisutch | reverse complement strand
GTGTTGGGTCATTGTCCTGTTGAAAAACATATTATTGTCCCACTAAGCATATGTACATTATGCCTTGAATCTATTCTTCCACGCTCAGAAATCTGCTCATTTTATTCTCTGTCCCAATGCCAGAGAAAACCAGTTCTTATAGCCTTTAGCCATACCCTTATCCTCTGTTCAAATCAAATCAAATCAAATTTATTTATATAGCCCTTCGTACATAAGCTGATATCTCAAAGTGCTGTACAGAAACCCAGCCTACAACCCCAAACAGCAAGCAATGCAGGTGTAGAAGCACGGTGGCTAGGAAAAACTCCCTAGAAAGGCCAGAAACCTAGGAAGAAACCTAGAGAGGAACCAGGCTATGTTCCAGGCCCTTATCCTCTGTTCCTCTAGTGATGTAGAGGTTAAGCCCCCAGCACCACTCCCATTTCCCAGGTGCTCTCATTTGTTGACTTCTGTAACCATAACAGCCTTGGTTTCATGCATGTTAACATCAGAAGCCTCCTCCCTAAGTTTGTTTTATTCACTGTTTTAGCACACTCTGCCAACCCAGATATCCTAGCTGTGTTTGAATCCTGGTTTAGGAAGGTCAACAAAAACCCTGAAATTTCCATCCCGAACTACAACATTTTCCGACAAGATAGAACTGCCAAAGGGGGCGGAGTTGCAATCTACTGCAGAGATAGCCTGCAGAGTTCTGTCACACTATCCAGGTCTGTGCCCAAACAATTCGAGCTTCTACTTTTAAAAACCCACCTTTCCAGAAACAAGTCTCTCACCGTTGCTGCTTGTTATATACCCCCCTTAGCCTCCACCCGTGCCCTGAACACCATATGTGAATTGATTGCCCCCCAACTATCTTCAGAGTTCGTACTGTTAGGTGACCTAAATTGGGATATGCTTAACACCCCGACCGTCCTACAATATAAACCAGATGCCCTCAATCTCACAGAAATTATCAAGGAACATACCAGGTACATCCCTAAATCCATCACCATGGGCACCCTCATAGATAACTTCCTGACCAACCTGCCCTCTAAATACACCTCTGATGTCTTCAACCAGGATCTCAGCGATCACTGCCTCATTGCCTGCATCAGTAATGGGTCCGTGATCAAACGACCACCCCTCATCACTGTCAAACGCTCCCTAAAACACTTCAGCGAGCAGGCCTTTCTAATCGACCTGGCCCGGGTATCCTGGAAGGATATTGGCCTCATCCCGTCAGTAGAGGATGCCTGGCTGCTCTTTAAAAGTGCTTTCGTCATCATCTTAAATAAGCCCCTTTCAAAAAATGTACAATAAGAACAGATATAGCCCCTGGTTCACCCCAGACTTGACTGCCCTTGACCAGCACAAAACGTCCTGTGGCCTTCTGCATTAGCATCGAATAGCCCCAATGATATGCAATGTTTCAGGGAGGTTAGGAACCAATATACACAGGCAGTTAGGAAAGCAAAGGCTAGCTTTTTCAAACAGAAATTTGCATCCTGTAGTACTAACTCAAAAAGGTTCTGGGAGATTGTAAAGTCCATGGAGAATAAGAGCACCTCCTCCCAGCTGTCCACTGCTCTGAGGCTAGGAAACACTGTCACCGCTGATCAATCGACGATAATCGATCATTTCAATGAGCATTTTTCTACGGCTGGCCATGCTTTCCACCTGGCTACCCCGGCCAACAGCTGTGCACCCCCTGCAGCAACTTGCCCAAGCCTCTCCAGATTCTCCTTCACCCAAATCCAAACAGCTGATGTTCTGAAAGAGCTGTGCGAAATCTGAATCCCTACAAATTAGCTAGGCTAGACAATCTGGACCCTTTCTTTTCTAAAAGGATCAGCCAAAATTGTTGCAACCCATGTTACTAGCCTGTTCAACCTCTCTTTCATATCGTCTGAGATCCCCAAAGATTGGAAAGCTGTCACGGTCATCCCCCTCTTCAAAGGGGGAGACACTCTAGACCCAAACTGTTACAGACCTATATCCATTTGTCACGATTTCCGCGGAAGTTGGTCCTTTTCCTTTGTCGGGGGTGTTCGGCGGGCGACGTCACCGACCTTCTAGCCATCGCCGATCCACTTTTCATTTTCCATTGGTTTGGTTTTGTCTTGTCTTCCATCACACCTGGTTCCAATTCCATCAATTCCATGTTGTGTATTTAACCCTCTGTTCCCCCCCACCATGTCCTTGTCTGTAACCATGTTGTGTATTTAACCCTCTGTTTCCCCACCATGTCCTTGTCTGTAACCATGTTGTGTATTTAACCCTCTGTTTCCCCACCATGTCCTTGTCTGTAACCATGTTGTGTATTTAACCCTCTGTTCCCCTCCATGTCCTTGTCTGTAATTGTTTGTTGTAGTGCTTGTGCGACGGTATGCTGGTAATGACCGGGTTTTGTTTGACTCATTTATTGTATTATTCTGTTGACGGTGTTTTATGGTTATTAAACACAATTATTTCTTAAGAAGAACAGGAAGGCCCACCAATAAGAAGAAGAACAGGAAGGCCC
>NW_022261984.1:10314152-10321652 GCF_002021735.2 Oncorhynchus kisutch | reverse complement strand
CACATCAGTGTAGATAAATAACTATAAATAACTATAAATAAATATAAATATAAATAACTATAAATAACTATAAATAACTAAATATAAATAACTATAAATAAATATAAATATAAATAACTATAAATAACTATAAATATAAATAACTATAAATAACTATAAATAAATATAAATATAAATAACTATAAATAACTATAAATATAAATAAATATAAATAACTATAAATAACTATAAATATAAATAACTATAAATAACTATAAATAACTATAAATAAATATAAATATAAATAACTATAAATAACTATAAATAAATATAAATATAAATAACTATAAATAACTATAAATAACTATAAATAAATATAAATAACTATAAATAACTATAAATAACTATAAATAAATATAAATAAATATAATATAAATAACTATAAATAAATATAAATATAAATAACTATAATAAATATAAATATAAATAACTATAAATAACTAATAAATATAAATAACTATAAATAACTATAATATAAATAATATAAATAACTATAAATAACTATAAATATAAATAACTATAAATAACTATAAATAACTATAAATAAATATAAATATAAATAACTATAAATAACTATAAATAAATATAAATATAAATAACTATAAATAACTATAAATACTATAAATAAATATAAATAACTATAAATAACTATAATAACTATAAATAAATATAATAAATATAAATATAAATAACTATAAATAACTATAAATAACTATAAATAACTATAAATAAATATAAATATAAATAACTATAAATAACTATAAATAAATATAAATATAAATAACTATAAATAAATATAAATATAAATAACTATAAATAAATATAAATAAATATAAATATAAATAACTATAAATAACTATAAATAAATATAAATATAAATAACTATAGATAACTATAAATAACTAAATATAAATAACTATAATAAATATAAATAACTATAAATAACTATAAATAACTATAAATAAATATAAATATAAATAACTATAAAATAAATATAAATATAAATAACTATAAATAAATATAAATAAATATAAATATAAATAACTATAAATAACTATAAATAAATATAAATATTAAATAACTATAAATAACTATAAATAACTAAATATAAATAACTATAAATAAATATAAATAACTATAAATAACTATAAATAACTATAAATAAATATAAATAACTATAAATAACTATAAATAAATATAAATAACTATAAATAAATATAAATAACTATAAATAAATATAAATATAAATAACTATAAATAACTATAAATAAATATAAATATAAATAACTATAAATAACTATAAATAAATATAAATAACTATAAATAAATATAAATAACTATAAATAACTATAAATAAATATAAATATAAATAACTATAAATAAATATAAATATAATAACTATAAATAAATATAAATAAAATATAAATATATATACTATAATAAATATAATATATAATTATAAATAACTATAAATAAATATAAATATAAATAACTATAAATAAAAATAAATATAATAACTATAAATAAATATAAATAAATAACTATCAATAACTATAAATAAATATAAATATAAATAACTATAAATAACTATAAATAACTATAAATAACTATAAATAAATATAAATATAAATAACTATAAATAACTATAAATAAATATAAATATAAATAACTATAAATAAATATAAATATATATAACTATAAATAACTATAAATAAATATAAATAAATATAAATAAATATAACTATAAATAAATAAATATATATAACTATAAATAAATAAATATATATAACTATAAATAAATAAATATATATAACTATAAATAACTATAAATAAATAAATATAAATAACTATAAATAAATATAATAACTATTAAATAACTATAAATAACTATAAATAACTATAAATAACTATACATTTAAATTACAACAGTTGTAACAGTAACTAGCTGACCTTGTTTTGCTAGTGCAGTAACTAGCTGGTCTTGTTGCTCTGATCGTTGACCTTGTTTTGCTAGTGCAGTAACTAGCTGGTCGTGTTGCTCTGATCGTTGACCTTGTTTTGCTAGTACAGTAACTAGCTGGTCTTGTTGCTCTGATCGTTGACCTTGTTTTGCTAGTGCAGTAACTAGCTGGTCGTGTTGCTCTGATCCTTGACCTTGTTTTGCTAGTGCAAGTACTAGCTGGTCGTGTTGCTCTGATCCTTGACCTTGTTTTGCTAGTGCAGTACTAGCTGGTCGTGTTGCTCTGATCCTTGACCTTGTTTTGCTAGTGCAGTACTAGCTGGTCGTGTTGCTCTGATCCTTGACCTTGTTTTGCTAGTACAGTAACTAGCTGGTCGTGTTGTTCTGATCCTTGACCTTGTTTTGCTAGTGCAGTACTAGCTGGTCGTGTTGCTCTGATCCTTGACCTTGTTTTGCTAGTACAGTAACTAGCTGGTCGTGTTGTTCTGATCCTTGACCTTGTTTTGCTAGTGCAGTACTAGCTGGTCGTGTTGCTCTGATCCTTGACCTTGTTTTGCTAGTACAGTAACTAGCTGGTCGTGTTGCTCTGATCCTTGACCTTGTTTTGCTAGTGCAGTAACTAGCTGGTCGTGTTGCTCTGATCCTTGACCTTGTTTTGCTAGTGCAGTAACTAGCTGGTCGTGTTGCTCTGATCCTTGACCTTGTTTTGCTAGTGCAGTACTAGCTGGTCGTGTTGCTCTGATCGTTGACCTTGTTTTGCTAGTGCAGTAACTAGCTGGTCGTGTTGCTCTGATCCTTGACCTTGTTTTGCTAGGCAGTACTAGCTGGTCGTGTTGCTCTGATCCTTGACCCTTGTTTTGCTAGTGCAGTAACTAGCTGGTCGTGTTGCTCTGATCGTTGACCTTGTTTGCTAGTGCAGTAACTAGCTGGTCGTGTTGCTCTGATCCTTGACCTTGTTTTTGCTAGTGCAGTAACTAGCTGGTCGTGTTGCTCTGATCCTTGACCTTGTTTTGCTAGTACAGTAACTAGCTGGTCGTGTTGCTCTGATCGTTGACCTTGTTTTGCTAGTGCAGTAACTAGCTGGTCGTGTTGCTCTGATCGTTGACCTTGTTTTGCTAGTGCAGTACTAGCTGGTCGTGTTGCTCTGATCGTTGACCTTGTTTTGCTAGTGCAGTAACTAGCTGGTCGTGTTGCTCTGATCCTTGACCTTGTTTTGCTAGTGCAGTACTAGCTGGTCGTGTTGCTCTGATCCTTGACCTTGTTTTGCTAGTGCAGTAACTAGCTGGTCGTGTTGCTCTGATCGTTGACCTTGTTTTGCTAGTGCAGTAACTAGCTGGTCGTGTTGCTCTGATCCTTGACCTTGTTTTGCTAGTGCAGTAACTAGCTGGTCGTGTTGCTCTGATCCTTGACCTTGTTTTTCTAGTACAGTAACTAGCTGGTCGTGTTGCTCTGATCGTTGACCTTGTTTTGCTAGTGCAGTAACTAGCTGGTCGTGTTGCTCTGATCGTTGACCTTGTTTTGCTAGTGCAGTAACTAGCTGGTCGTGTTGCTCTGATCCTTGACCTTGTTTTGCTAGTGCAGTAACTAGCTGGTCGTGTTGCTCTGATCGTTGACCTTGTTTGCTAGTGCAGTAACTAGCTGGTCGTGTTGCTCTGATCGTTGACCTTGTTTTGCTAGTGCAGTAACTAGCTGGTCGTGTTGCTCTGATCCTTGACCTTGTTTTGCTAGTACAGTAACTAGCTGGTCGTGTTGCTCTGATCCTTGACCTTGTTTTGCTAGTACAGTAACTAGCTGGTCGTGTTGCTCTGATCCTTGACCTTGTTTTGCTAGTGCAGTAACTAGCTGGTCGTGTTGCTCTGATCCTTGACCTTGTTTTGCTAGTGCAGTAACTAGCTGGTCGTGTTGCTCTGATCCTTGACCTTGTTTTGCTAGTGCAGTAACTAGCTGGTCGTGTTGCTCTGATCCTTGACCTTGTTTGCTAGTGCAGTCAGTGGTCGTGTTTGCTCTGATCGTTGACCTTGTTTTGCTAGTAGCTAGTACTAAGCTGGTCGTGTTGCTCTGATCCTTGACCTTGTTTTGGCGCTATAAGTAATAGCTGGTCGTTTGCTCTGATCTGACCATTGTTTTGCTAGTGATAACTAGCCTGGTTGCTTGCTCTGTCCTTGACCTTGTTTTGCTAGTGCAGTAACTAGCTGGTGTGTTTGGCTCTGATCCCTTGACTTTGTTTTGCTAGTGCAGTACTAGCCTGGTCGTGTTGTCTGATCGTGACCTTGTTTGCGCTATACGTAACAAGCTGGTTCGTTTGTTGCTTCTGATCTTGAACCTTGTTTTGGCTTGTGCAGTAATAGCTGGTCGTAGTTTGCTCTGATCCTTGACCTTGTTTTGCTAGTACAAGTAAACTCGCTGGTCGTGTTTGCTACTGATCCTTGACTTGTTTTGCTTAGTTTACAGTAATAGCGGTCGGTGTTGCTCTGATCTGACCTTGGTTTTGCGCTCGTGCAGTACTACGCTGGTCGTGTTGCTCTGATCCTTGACCTTGTTTTGCTAGTGCAGTACTAGCTGGTCGTGTTGCTCTGATCGTTGACCTTGTTTTGGCTAGTACAGTAACTAGCTTGTCGTGTTGCTCTGATCCTTGACCTTGTTTTGCTAGTGCAGTACTAGCTGGTCGTGTTGCTTCTGATCGTTGACCTTGTTTTGCTAGTACAGTAACTAGCTGGTCGTGTTGCCTCTGATCCTTGACCTTGTTTTGCTAGTGCCAGTAACTAGCTGGTCGTGTTGCTCTGATCCTTGACCTTGTTTTGCTAGTGCAGTAAACAGCTGGTCGTGTTGCTCTGATCCTTGACCTTGTTTTGCTAGTGCAGTAACTAGCTGGGTCGTGTTGCTCTGATCCTTGACCTTGTTTTGCTAGTGCAGTAACTAGCTGGTCGTGTTGCTCTGATCGTTGACCTTGTTTGCTAGTGCAGTAACGAGGCTGGTCGTGTTGCTCTGATCCTTGACCTTGTTTTGCTAGTGCAGTAACTAGCTGGTCGTGTTGCTCTGATCGTTGACCTTGTTTTGCTAGTGCAGTAACTAGCTGGTCGTGTTGCTCTGATCCTTGACCTTGTTTTGCTAGTGCAGTAACTAGCTGGTCGTGTTGCTCTGATCGTTGACCTTGTTTTGCTAGTGCAGTAGTACTAGCTGGTCGTGTTGCTCTGATCCTTGACCTTGTTTTGCTAGTGCAGTAACTAGCTGGTCGTGTTGCTCTTGATCCTTGACCTTGTTTTGCTAGTGCAGTAACTAGCTGGTCGTGTTGCTCTGATCCTTGACCTTGTTTTGCTAGTGCAGTAACTAGCTGGTCGTGTTGCTCTGATCGTTGACCTTGTTTTGCTAGTGCAGTAACTAGCTGGTCGTGTTGCTCTGATCTTGACCTTGTTTTAGCTAGTGCAGTAACTAGCTGGTCGTGTTGCTCTGATCGTTGACCTTGTTTTGCTAGTGCAGTAACTAGCTGGTCGTGTTGCTCTGATCGTTGACCTTGTTTTGCTAGTGCAGTAACTAGCTGGTCGTGTTGCTCTGATCCTTGACCTTGTTTTGCTAGTGCAGTAACTAGCTGGTCATGTTGCTCTGATCCTTGACCTTGTTTTGCTAGTGCAGTAACTAGCTGGTCGTGTTGCTCTGATCCTTGACCTTGTTTTGCTAGTACAGTAACTAGCTGGTCGTGTTGCTCTGATCCTTGACCTTGTTTTGCTAGTGCAGTAACTAGCTGGTCGTGTTGCTCTGATCCTTGACCTTGTTTTGCTAGTACAGTAACTAGCTGGTCGTGTTGCTCTGATCCTTGACCTTGTTTTGCTAGTACAGTAACTAGCTGGTCGTGTTGCTCTGATCCTTGACCTGTTTTTGCTAGTGCAGTAACTAGCTGGTCGTGTTGCTCTGATCGTTGACCTTGTTTTGCTAGTACAGTAACTAGCTGGTCGTGTTGCTCTGATCTTGACCTTGTTTTGCTAGTGCGTAACTAGCTGGTCGTGTTGCTCTGATCCTTGACCTTGTTTTGCTAGTGCAGTACTAGCTGGTCGTGTTGCTCTGATCGTTGACCTTGTTTTGCTAGTCCAAGTAACTAGCTGGTCGTGTTGCTCTGATCCTTGACTTGTTTTGCTAGTGCAGTAACTAGCTGGTCGTGTTGCTCTGATCCTTGACCTGTTTTGCTAGTACAGTAACTAGCTGGTCGTGTTGCTCTGATCCATGACCTTGTTTTGCTAGTGCAGTAACTAGTCTGGTCGTGTTGCTCTGATCGTTGACCTTGTTTTGCTAGTGAGTAACTAGCTGGTCGTGTTGCTCTGATCCTTGACCTTTTTGCTAGTGCAGTAACTAGCTGGTGTCGGTTGCGCTCTGATCCTTGACCTTGTTTTTTGCTAGTGCAGTAACTAGCTGGTCGTGTTGCTCTGATCCTTGACCTTGTTTTGCTAGTGCAGTAACTAGCTGGTCGTGTTGCTCTGATCCTTGACCTTTTTTGCTAGTGCAGTAACTAGCTGGTCGTGTTGCTCTGATCCTTGACCTTGTTTTGCTAGTGCAAACTAGCTGGTCGTGTTGCTCTGATCGTTGGACCTTGTTTTGCTAGTGCAGTAACTAGCTGGTCGTGTTGCTCTGATCCTTGACTTTGTTTTGCTAGTGCAGTAACTAGCTGGTCGTGTAGGCTCTGATCCTTGACCTTTTTTGCTAGTGCAGTAACTAGCTGGTCGTTGTGCTCTGATCCTTGACCTTGTTTTGCTAGTGCAGTAACTAGCTGGTCGTGTTGCTCTGATCCTGACCTTGTTTTGCTAGTGCAGTACTAGCTGTCGTGTTGCTCTGATCCTTGACCTTGTTTGCTAGTGCAGTAACTAGCTGGTCTGTTGCTCTGATCCTTGACCTGTTTTGCTAGTACAGTAACTAGCTGGTCGTGTTGCTCTGATCCTTGACCTTGTTTTTGCTAGTGCAGTAACTAGCTGGTCGTGTTGCTCTGATCCTTGACCTTGTTTTGCTAGTACAGTAACTAGCTGGTCGTGTTGCTCTGATCGTTGACCTTGTTTTTGCTAGTACAGTAACTAGCTGGTCGTGTTGCTCTGATCCTTGACCTAATTGTTTTGCTAGTGCAGTAACTAGCTGGTCGTGTTGCTCTGATCGTTGACCTTGTTTGCTAGTGCAGTAACTAGCTGGTCGTGTTGCTCTGATCGTTGACCTTGTTTTGCTAGTGCAAGTAACTAGCTGTCGTGTTGCTCTGATCGTTTGACCTTGTTTTGCTAGTGCAGTAACTAGCTGGTCGTGTTGCTCTGATCCTTGACCTTGTTTTGCTAGTACAGTAAACTAGCTGGTCGTTGTTGCTCTGATCCTGACCTTGTTTGCTAGTACATAACTAGCTGGTCGTGTTGCTCTGATCCTTGACCTTGTTTGCAGTGCAGTAACTAGCTGGTCGTGTGCTCTGATCGTTGACCTTGTGTTTGCTAGTGCAGTAACTAGCTGGTCGTGTTGCTCTGATCCTTGACCTTGTTTTG
>NW_022261984.1:10286078-10314052 GCF_002021735.2 Oncorhynchus kisutch | reverse complement strand
ACACATGAAGGCCCCCCATCATAACAACACATGAAGGCCCCCATCATAACAACACATGAAGGCCCCCATCATAACAACACATGAAGGCCCCCAATCATACAACACATGAAGGCCCCCATCATAACAAACAACATGAAGGCCCCCCATCATAAACACACTGAAGGCCCCCATCATAACAAACACATGAAGGCCCCCATCATAACAACACATGAAGGCCCCCCCCATCATAACAACACATGAAGGCCCCCCCATCATAACAACACATGAAGGCCCCCCATCATAACAACACATGAAGGCCCCCCCCATCATAACAAACCCAAACATGAAGGCCCCCCATCATAACAACACATGAAGGGCCCCCATCATAACAACACAACAATGAAGGCCCCCATCATAACAACACATGAAGGCCCCCATCATAACAACACATGAAGGCCCCATCATAACAACACATGAAGGCCCCCATCATAACAAACACAACACATGAAGGCCCCCATCATAACAACAACACATGAAGGCCCCCATCATAACAACACATGAAGGCCCCCATCATAACAACACATGAAGGCCCCCATCATAACAACACAAACATGAAGGCCCCCATCATAACAACACATGAAGGCCCCCATCATAACAACACATGAAGGCCCCCATCATAACAAACACATGAAGGCCCCCATCATAACAACACATGAAGGCCCCCATCATAACAACACATGAAGGCCCCATCATAACAAACACATGAGGGCCCCCATCATAACAAACATGAAGGCCCCCATCATAACAACACATGAAGGCCCCCATCATAACAAACACATGAAGGCCCCCATCATAACAACACATGAAGGCCCCCATCATAACAAACACATGAAGGCCCCCATCATAACAAACAAAACATGAAGCCCCCCCCATCATAACAACACATGAAGGCCCCCATCATAACAACACATGAAGGCCCCCATCATAACAACACAACACATGAAGGCCCCCCATCATAACAACACATGAAGGCCCCCCATCATAACAACACATGAAGGCCCCCATCATAACAACACAACACATGAAGGCCCCCTCATACAACACAACACATGAAGGGCCCCCATCATAACAACACATGAAGGCCCCCATCATAACAACACACATGAAGGCCCCATCATAACAACACAACACATGAAGGCCCCCATCATAACAACACATGAAGGCCCCCATCATAACACACAACACATGAAGGCCCCCATCATAACAACACATGTAAGGCCCCCATCATAACAACACATGAAGGCCCCCATCATAACAACACAACACATGAAGGCCCCCATCATAACAACACATGAAGGCCCCCCATCATAACAACACAACACATGAAGGCCCCCCTCATAACAACACAACACATGAAGGCCCCCCATCATAACAACAAACACATGAAGGCCCCCATCATAACAACACATGAAGGCCCCCATCATAACAACACAACACATGAAGGCCCCCATCATAACAACACATGAAGGCCCCCATCATAACAACACAACACATGAAGGCCCCCCATCATAACAACACAACACATGAAGGCCCCCCATCATAACAACACAACACATGAAGGCCCCCCATCATAACAACACATGAAGGCCCCCATCATAACAACACAACACATGAAGGCCCCCATCATAACAACACATGAAGGCCCCCATCATAACAAACACATGAAGGCCCCCATCATAACAACACATGAAGGCCCCCATCATAACAACACATGAAGGCCCCCATCATAACAACACATGAAGGCCCCCATCATAACAACACATGAAGGCCCCCCATCATAACAACACATGAAGGCCCCCATCATAACAACACAACACATGAAGGCCCCCATCATAACAACACATGAAGGCCCCCATCATAACAACACATGAAGGCCCCCATCATAACAACACATGAAGGCCCCCATCATAACAACACATGAAGGCCCCCATCATAACAACACATGAAGGCCCCCATCATAACAACACATGAAGGCCCCCCATCATAACAACACATGAAGGCCCCCATCATAACAACACATGAAGGCCCCCATCATAACAACACATGAAGGCCCCCATCATAAAAACACATGAAGGGCCCCCATCATAACAACACATGAAGGCCCCCATCATAACAACACAACACATGAAGGCCCCCCATCATAACAACACATGAAGGCCCCCATCATAACAACACATGAAGGCCCCCCATCATAACAACACAACACATGAAGGCCCCCATCATAACAACACAACACATGAAGGCCCCCCATCATAACAACACATGAAGGCCCCCATCATAACAACACAACACATGAAGGCCCCCATCATAACAACACAACACATGAAGGCCCCCATCATAACAACACATGAAGGCCCCCATCATAACAACACATGAAGGCCCCCATCATAACAACACAACACATGAAGGCCCCCATCATAACAACACATGAAGGCCCCCCATCATAACAACACAACACATGAAGGCCCCCCATCATAACAACACAACACATGAAGGCCCCCCATCATAACAACACAACACATGAAGGCCCCCATCATAACAACACATGAAGGCCCCCATCATAACAACACATGAAGGCCCCCCATCATAACAACACATGAAGGCCCCCATCATAACAACACATGAAGGCCCCCATCATAACAACACATGAAGGCCCCCATCATAACAACACATGAAGGCCCCCATCATAACAACACATGAAGGCCCCCATCATAAAACACAACACATGAAGACCCCCCCATCATAACAACACATGAAGGCCCCATCATAACAACACATGAAGGCCCCCCATCATAACAACACAACACATGAAGGCCCCCCATCATAACAACACAACACATGAAGGCCCCCCATCATAACAACACATGAAGGCCCCCTCATAATAACACAACACATGAAGGCCCCCATCATAACAACACAACACATGAAGGCCCCCATCATAACAAACATGAAGGCCCCCATCATAACAACACATGAAGGCCCCCATCATAACAACACAACACATGAAGGCCCCCATCATAACAACACATGAAGGCCCCCCATCATAACAACACAACACATGAAGGCCCCCCATCATAACAACACAACACATGAAGGCCCCCCATCATAACAACACAACACATGAAGGCCCCCATCATAACAACACATGAAGGCCCCCATCATAACAACACAACACATGAAGGCCCCCATCATAACAACACATGAAGGCCCCCATCATAACAACACAACACATGAAGGCCCCCATCATAACAACACATGAAGGCCCCCATCATAACAACACAACACATGAAGGCCCCCCATCATAACAAACAACACATGAAGGCCCCCCATCATAACAACACAACACATGAAGGCCCCCATCATAACAACACATGAAGGCCCCCATCATAACAACACAACACATGAAGGCCCCCATCATAACAACACATGAAGGCCCCCATCATAACAACACATGAAGGCCCCCATCATAACAACACAACACATGAAGGCCCCATCATAACAACACATGAAGGCCCCCATCATAACAACAACACATGAAGGCCCCCCATCATAACAACACAACACATGAAGGCCCCCATCATAACAACACATGAAGGCCCCCATCATAACAACACAACACATGAAGGCCCCCATCATAACAACACATGAAGGCCCCCATCATAACAACACAACACATGAAGGCCCCCCATCATAACAACACAACACATGAAGGCCCCCATCATAACAACACATGAAGGCCCCCATCATAACAACACAACACATGAAGGCCCCCATCATAACAACACATGAAGGCCCCCATCATAACAACACATGAAGGCCCCCCATCATAACAACACATGAAGGCCCCCATCATAACAACACATGAAGGCCCCCATCATAACAACACATGAAGGCCCCCATCATAACAACACATGAAGGCCCCCCATCATAACAACACATGAAGGCCCCCATCATAACAACACAACACATGAAGGCCCCCATCATAACAACACATGAAGGCCCCCATCATAACAACACATGAAGGCCCCCATCATAACAACACATGAAGGCCCCCATCATAACAACACATGAAGGCCCCCATCATAACAACACATGAAGGCCCCCATCATAACAACACATGAAGGCCCCCCATCATAACAACACATGAAGGCCCCCCATCATAACAACACATGAAGGCCCCCATCATAACAACACATGAAGGCCCCCATCATAACAACACATGAAGGCCCCCATCATAACAACACATGAAGGCCCCCATCATAACAACACAACACATGAAGGCCCCCATCATAACAACACATGAAGGCCCCCCATCATAACAACACAACACATGAAGGCCCCCCATCATAACAACACAACACATGAAGGCCCCCCATCATAACAACACAACACATGAAGGCCCCCATCATAACAACACATGAAGGCCCCCATCATAACAACACAACACATGAAGGCCCCCATCATAACAACACATGAAGGCCCCCATCATAACAACACAACACATGAAGGCCCCCATCATAACAACACATGAAGGCCCCCCATCATAACAACACAACACATGAAGGCCCCCCATCATAACAACACAACACATGAAGGCCCCCCATCATAACAACACAACACATGAAGGCCCCCATCATAACAACACATGAAGGCCCCCATCATAACAACACAACACATGAAGGCCCCCATCATAACAACACATGAAGGCCCCCATCATAACACACAACACATGAAGGCCCCCATCATAACAACACAACACATGAAGGCCCCCCATCATAACAACACAACACATGAAGGCCCCCATCATAACAACACATGAAGGCCCCCATCATAACAACACAACACATGAAGGCCCCCATCATAACAACACATGAAGGCCCCCATCATAACAACACATGAAGACCCCCCATCATAACAACACATGAAGGCCCCCATCATAACAACACATGAAGGCCCCCATCATAACAACACATGAAGGCCCCCATCATAACAACACATGAAGGCCCCCATCATAACAACACAACACATGAAGGCCCCCATCATAACAACACATGAAGGCCCCCCATCGTAACAACACATGAAGGCCCCCCATCATAACAACACATGAAGGCCCCCATCATAACAACACAACACATGAAGGCCCCCATCATAACAACACATGAAGGCCCCCATCATAACAACACATGAAGGCCCCCCATCATAACAACACATGAAGGCCCCCATCATAACAACACATGAAGGCCCCCATCATAACAACACATGAAGGCCCCCATCATAACAACACATGAAGGCCCCCATCATAACAACACAACACATGAAGGCCCCCATCATAACAACACTGAAGGCCCCCATCGTAACAACACACATGAAGGCCCCCCATCATAACAACACATGAAGGCCCCCCCCATCATAATAACACATGAAGGCCCCCCCATCATAACAACACAACACATGAAGGCCCCCCATCATAACAACACAACACATGAAGGCCCCCCATCATAACAACACATGAAGGCCCCCCATCATAACAACACAACACATGAAGGCCCCCATCATAACAACACAACACATGAAGGCCCCCATCATAACAAAACATGAAGGCCCCCATCATAACAACACATGAAGGCCCCGATCATAACAACACAACACATGAAGGCCCCCATCATAACAACACATGAAGGCCCCCCATCATAACAACACAACACATGAAGGCCCCCCATCATAACAACACAACACATGAAGGCCCCCCATCATAACAACACAACACATGAAGGCCCCCATCATAACAACACATGAAGGCCCCCATCATAACAACACAACACATGAAGGCCCCCATCATAACAACACATGAAGGCCCCCATCATAACAACACAACACATGAAGGCCCCCATCATAACAACACATGAAGGCCCCCCATCATAACAACACAACACATGAAGGCCCCCATCATAACAACACAACACATGAAGGCCCCCCATCATAACACACAACACATGGAAGGCCCCCATTATAACAACACATGAAGGCCCCCATTCATAACAACAACAACACATGAAGGCCCCCATCATAACAACACATGAAGGCCCCATCATAACAACACATAAAGGCCCCCATCATAACAACACAACACATGAGGTCCCCATCATAACACACATGAAGGCCCCCCATCATAACAACACAACACATGAAGGCCCCCCCCATCATAACAACACAACACATGAAGGACCCCATCATAACAACACATGAAGGCCCCCATACATAACAACACAACACATGAAGGCCCCCATCATAACAACACATGAAGGCCCCCATCATAACAACACAACACATGAAGGCCCCCCATCATAACAACACAACACATGAAGGCCCCCATCATAACAACACATGAAGGCCCCCATCATAACAACACAACACATGAAGGCCCCCATCATACAAACACATGAAGGCCCCCATCATAACAACACATGAAAACCCCCCATCATAACAACACATGAAGGCCCCCATCATAACAACACATGAAGGCCCCCATCATAACAACACATGAAGGCCCCCATCATAACAACACATGAAGGCCCCCCATCATAACAACACATGAAGGCCCCCTATCATAACAACACAACACATGAAGGCCCCCCATCATAACAACACATGAAGGCCCCCATCATAACAACACATGAAGGCACCCCATCATAACAACACATGAAGGCCCCCATCATAACAACACCATGAAGGCCCCCCATCATAACAACACCATGAAGGCCCCCCATCATAACAACACATGAAGGCCCCCCATCATAACAACACATGAAGGCCCCCCCTCATAACAACACATGAAGGCCCCCCATCATAACAACACATGAAGGCCCCCATCATAACAACACATGAAGGCCCCCATCATAACAACACATGAAGGCCCTGATCATAACAACACATGAAGGCCCCCCATCATAAACAAAACACAACACATGAAGGCCCCCCATCATAACAACACAACACATTGAAGGCCCCCCATCATAACAAACACAAACACATGAAGGCCCCCATCATAAAACAACATGAATGCCCCCATCATAACAACACAACACATGAAGGCCCCCATCATAACAACACATGAAGGCCCCCATCATAACAACACAACACATGAAGGCCCCCCATCATAACAACACATGAAGGCCCCCCCATCATAACAACACAACACATGAAGGCCCCCCCATCATAACAAACACAACACATGAAGGCCCCCCATCATAACAACACAACACATGAAGGCCCCCCATCATAACAACACACATGAAGGCCGCCCATCATAACAAAACAACACATGAAGGCCCCCCACTCATAACAACACATGAAGGCCCCCATCATAACAGCACAACACATGAAGGCCCCCATCATAACAACACAACACATGAAGGCCCCCCATCATAACAACACAACACATGAAGGCCCCCATCATAACAACACATGAAGGCCCCCCCCATCATAACAACACCAACACCATGAAGGCCCCCATCATAACAACACATGAAGGCCCCCATCATAACAACACATGAAGACCCCCCATCATAACAACACATGAAGGCCCCCCCATCATAACAACACATGAAGGCCCCCATCATAACAACACATGAAGGCCCCCATCATAACAACACATGAAGGCCCCCATCATAACAACACAACACATGAAGGACCCCCTTCATAAAACACATGAAGGCCCCGATCGTAACAACACATGAAGGCCCCCCATTCATAACAACACATGAAGGCCCCCATCATAACAACACAACACATGAAGGCCCCCATCATAACAACACATGAAGGCCCCCATCATAACAACAATGAAGACCCCCCATCATAACAACACATGAAGGCCCCCATCATAACAACACATGAAGGCCCCCATCATAACAACACATGAAGGCCCCCATCATAACAACACATGAAGGCCCCCATCATAACAACACAACACATGAAGGCCCCCATCATAAACAACACATGAAGGCCCCCCATCGTAACAACACATGAAGGCCCCCCCATCATAACAACACATGAAGGCCCCCCCCATAATAATAACACATGAAGGCCCCCCCATCATAACAACACATGAAGGCCCCATCATAACAACACAACACATGAAGGCCCCCATCAAACAACACATGAAGGCCCCCCATCATAACAACACATGAAGACCCCCCATCATAACAACACATGAAGGACCCCATCATAACAACACATGAAGGCCCCCCCATCATAACAACACATGAAGGCCCCCCCATCATAACAACACATGAAGGCCCCCCCCATCATAACAACACATGAGGCCCCCATCATAACAACACATGAAGGCCCCCATCATAACAACACAACACATGAAGGCCCCCATCATAACAACACATTGAAGGCCCCCATCATAACAAACACATGAAGGACCCCATTATAACAACACATGAAGGCCCCCATCATAACAACACATGAAGGCCCCCATCATAACAACACAACACATGAAGACCCCCCCCCATCATTAACAACACATGAAGGCCCCCATCATAACAACACATGAAGGCCCCCCATCATAACAACACAACACATGAAGGCCCCCCATCATACAACACAACACATGAAGGCCCCCCATCATACAACACAACAACATGAAGGCCCCCATTCATAACAACACAACACATGAAGGCCCTGATCATAACAAACATGAAGGCCCCCCATTCATAACAACACAACACATGAAGGCCCCCCCAACATAACAACACAACACATGAAGGCCCCCCATCATAACAACACATGAAGGCCCCCATCATAACAACACAACACGATGAAGGCCCCCATCATAACAACACATGAAGGCCACCATTCATAACAACACATGAAGGCCCCATCCATAACAACACAACACCTCATGAAGGCCCCCATCATAAAACAACATGAAGGCCCCCCATTCATAACAACCAACCACATGAAGGCCCCCCATCATAAAACACAACACATGAAGGCCCCCCATCCATAACAACACGAAACCATGAAGGCCCCATTCATAACCAAACCATGAAGGCCCCCATCATAACAACACATGAAGGCCCCCATCATAACAACACACACATGAAGGCCCCCATCATAACAACACAACACATGAAGGCCCCCCATCATAACAACACAACACATGAAGGCCCCCCATCATAACAACACATGAGGCCCCCATCATACACACACATAACAACACAATGAAGCCCCCATCATAACAACACATGAAGGCCCCCCATCATAACAACACATGAAGACCCCCCCATCATAACAACACATGAAGGCCCCCATCATAACAACACATGAAGGCCCCCATCATAACAACACATGAAGGCCCCCATCATAACTACACATGAAGGCCCCCATCATAACAACACAACACATGAAGGCCCCCATCATAACAACACATGAAGGCCCCCCATCGTAACAACACATGAAGGCCCCCCCATCATAACAACACATGAAGGCCCCCCCCATCATAATAACACATGAAGGCCCCCCCATCATAATAACACATGAAGGCCCCCATCATAACAACACAACACCTGAAGGCCCCATCATAACAACACATGAAGGCCCCCATCATAACAACACAGCACATGAAGACCCCCCCATCATAACAATACATGAAGACCCCCCATCATAACAACACATGAAGGCCCCCATCATAACAACACAACACATGAAGACCCCCCATCATAACAACACATGAAGACCCCCCATCATAACAACACATGAAGGCCCCCCCATCATAACAACACATGAAGGCCCCCATCATAACAACACAGCACATGAAGACCCCCCATCATAACAATACATGAAGACCCCCCCATCATAACAACACCATGAAGGCCCCCATCATAACAACACAACACATGAAGACCCCCCATCATAACAACACATGAAGACCCCCCATCATAACAACACATGAAGGCCCCCATCATAACAACACAACACATGAAGACCCCCCATCATAACAACACATGAAGACCCCCCATCATAACAACACATGAAGGCCCCCCCCATCATAACAACACATGAAGACCCCCATCATAACAACACATGAAGGCCCCCATCATAACAACACATGAAGGCCCCCATCATAACAACACATGAAGGCCCCCATCATAACAACACATGAAGGCCCCCATCATAACAACACAACACATGAAGACCCCCCATCATAACAACACATGAAGACCCCCCATCATAACAACACATGAAGGCCCCCCCCCCATCATAACAACACATGAAGGCCCCCATCATAACAACACATGAAAGCCCCCCCCATCATAACAACACAACACATGAATGCCCCCCCCCATCATAATAACACATGAAGGCCCCCATCATAACAACACATGAAGGCCCCCATCATAACAACACATGAAGGCCCCCATCATAACAACACAACACATGAAGTTCCCTATCATAACAACACATGAAGACCCCCCATCATAACACACATGAAGGCCCCCATCATAACAACACATGAAGGCCCCCATCATAACAAAACAACACATGAAGGCCCCCATCATAACAACACAACACATGAAGGCCCCCATCATAACAACACATGAAGGCCCCCCATCATAACAACACATGAAGACCCCCAGACATAACAACACAACACCTGAAGGCCCCCATCATAACAACACATGAAGGCCCCCCATCATAACAACACATGAAGGCCCCCATCATAACAACACATGAAGGCCCCCATCATAACAACACATGAAGGCCCCCATCATAACAACACATGAAGGCCCCCATCATAACAACACATGAAGGCCCCCATCATAACAACACATGAAGGCCCCCTATCATAACAACACAACACATGAAGGCCCCCAATCATAACAACACAACACATGAAGGCCCCATCATAACAACACATGAAGGCCCCCATCATAACAACACATGAAGGCCCCCATCATAACAACACATGAAGGCCCCCCATCATAACAACACAACACATGAAGGCCCCCCATCATAACAACACATGAAGGCCCCCCATCATAACAACACATGAAGGCCCCCCATCATAACAACACATGAAGGCCCCCCATCATAACAACACATGAAGGCCCCATCATAACAACACAACACATGAAGCCCCCCATCATAACAACACATGAAGGCCCCCCCCATCATAATAACACATGAAGGCCCCCCCATCATAATAACACATGAAGGCCCCCATCATAACAACACAACACCTGAAGGCCCCCATCATAACAACACATGAAGGCCCCCATCATAACAACACAGCACATGAAGACCCCCCATCATAACAATACATGAAGACCCCCCATCATAACAACACATGGAGGCCCCCATCATAACAACACAACACATGAAGACCCCCCATCATAACAACACATGAAGACCCCCCATCATAACAACACATGAAGGCCCCCCCATCATAACAACACATGAAGGCCCCCATCATAACAACACAGCACATGAAGACCCCCCATCATAACAATACATGAAGACCCCCCATCATAACAACACATGAAGGCCCCCATCATAACAACACAACACATGAAGACCCCCCATCATAACAACACATGAAGACCCCCCATCATAACAACACATGAAGGCCCCCATCATAACAACACAACACATGAAGACCCCCCATCATAACAACACATGAAGACCCCCCATCATAACAACACATGAAGGCCCCCCCATCATAACAACACATGAAGACCCCCATCATAACAACACATGAAGGCCCCCATCATAACAACACATGAAGGCCCCCATCATAACAACACATGAAGGCCCCCATCATAACAACACATGAAGGCCCCCATCATAACAACACAACACATGAAGACCCCCCATCATAACAACACATGAAGGCCCCCCCCCCATCATAACAACACATGAAGGCCCCCATCATAACAACACATGAAAGCCCCCCCATCATAACAACACAACACATGAATGCCCCCCCCCATCATAATAACACATGAAGGCCCCCATCATAACAACACATGAAGGCCCCCATCATAACAACACATGAAGGCCCCCATCATAACAACACAACACATGAAGTTCCCTATCATAACAACACATGAAGACCCCCCATCATAACAACACATGAAGGCCCCCATCATAACAACACATGAAGGCCCCCATCATAACAAAACAACACATGAAGGCCCCCATCATAACAACACAACACATGAAGGCCCCCATCATAACAACACATGAAGGCCCCCCATCATAACAACACATGAAGACCCCCAGCATAACAACACAACACCTGAAGGCCCCCATCATAACAACACATGAAGGCCCCCCATCATAACAACACATGAAGGCCCCCATCATAACAACACATGAAGGCCCCCATCATAACAACACATGAAGGCCCCCATCATAACAACACATGAAGGCCCCCATCATAACAACACATGAAGGCCCCCATCATAACAACACATGAAGGCCCCCTATCATAACAACACAACACATGAAGGCCCCCAATCATAACAACACAACACATAAAGGCCCCCATCATAACAACACATGAAGGCCCCCATCATAACAACACATGAAGGCCCCCCCCATCATAATAACACATGAAGGCCCCCCCATCATAATAACACATGAAGGCCCCCATCATAACAACACAACACCTGAAGGCCCCCATCATAACAACACATGAAGGCCCCCATCATAACAACACAGCACATGAAGACCCCCCATCATAACAATACATGAAGACCCCCCATCATAACAACACATGAAGGCCCCCATCATAACAACACAACACATGAAGACCCCCCATCATAACAACACATGAAGACCCCCCATCATAACAACACATGAAGGCCCCCCCATCATAACAACACATGAAGGCCCCCATCATAACAACACAGCACATGAAGACCCCCCATCATAACAATACATGAAGACCCCCCATCATAACAACACATGAAGGCCCCCATCATAACAACACAACACATGAAGACCCCCCATCATAACAACACATGAAGACCCCCCATCATAACAACACATGAAGGCCCCCATCATAACAACACAACACATGAAGACCCCCATCATAACAACACATGAAGACCCCCCATCATAACAACACATGAAGGCCCCCCATCATAACAACACATGAAGACCCCCATCATAACAACACATGAAGGCCCCCATCATAACAACACATGAAGGCCCCCATCATAACAACACATGAAGGCCCCCATCATAACAACACATGAAGGCCCCCATCATAACAACACAACACATGAAGACCCCCCATCATAACAACACATGAAGACCCCCCATCATAACAACACATGAAGGCCCCCCCCCCATCATAACAACACATGAAGGCCCCCATCATAACAACACATGAAAGCCCCCCCCATCATAACAACACAACACATGAATGCCCCCCCCATCATAATAACACATGAAGGCCCCCATCATAACAACACATGAAGGCCCCCATCATAACAACACATGAAGGCCCCCATCATAACAACACAACACATGAAGTTCCCTATCATAACAACACATGAAGACCCCCCATCATAACAACACATGAAGGCCCCCATCATAACAACACATGAAGGCCCCCATCATAACAAAACAACACATGAAGGCCCCCATCATAACAACACAACACATGAAGGCCCCCATCATAACAACACATGAAGGCCCCCCATCATAACAACACATGAAGACCCCCAGCATAACAACACAACACCTGAAGGCCCCCATCATAACAACACATGAAGGCCCCCCATCATAACAACACATGAAGGCCCCCATCATAACAACACATGAAGGCCCCCATCATAACAACACATGAAGGCCCCCATCATAACAACACATGAAGGCCCCCATCATAACAACACATGAAGGCCCCCATCATAACAACACATGAAGGCCCCCTATCATAACAACACAACACATGAAGGCCCCCAATCATAACAACACAACACATGAAGGCCCCCATCATAACAACACATGAAGGCCCCCATCATAACAACACATGAAGGCCCCCATCATAACAACACATGAAGGCCCCCCATCATAACAACACAACACATGAAGGCCCCCCATCATAACAACACATGAAGGCCCCCCATCATAACAACACATGAAGGCCCCCCATCATAACAACACATGAAGGCCCCCCATCATAACAACACATGAAGGCCCCATCATAACAACACAACACATGAAGCCCCCCATCATAACAACACATGAAGGCCCCCCCCATCATAATAACACATGAAGGCCCCCCCATCATAATAACACATGAAGGCCCCCATCATAACAACACAACACCTGAAGGCCCCCATCATAACAACACATGAAGGCCCCCATCATAACAACACAGCACATGAAGACCCCCCCATCATAACAATACATGAAGACCCCCCATCATAACAACACATGGAGGCCCCCATCATAACAACACAACACATGAAGACCCCCCATCATAACAACACATGAAGACCCCCCATCATAACAACACATGAAGGCCCCCCCATCATAACAACACATGAAGGCCCCCATCATAACAACACAGCACATGAAGACCCCCCATCATAACAATACATGAAGACCCCCCATCATAACAACACATGAAGGCCCCCATCATAACAACACAACACATGAAGACCCCCCATCATAACAACACATGAAGACCCCCCATCATAACAACACATGAAGGCCCCCATCATAACAACACAACACATGAAGACCCCCCATCATAACAACACATGAAGACCCCCCATCATAACAACACATGAAGGCCCCCCCATCATAACAACACATGAAGACCCCCATCATAACAACACATGAAGGCCCCCATCATAACAACACATGAAGGCCCCCATCATAACAACACATGAAGGCCCCCATCATAACAACACATGAAGGCCCCCATCATAACAACACAACACATGAAGACCCCCCATCATAACAACACATGAAGACCCCCCATCATAACAACACATGAAGGCCCCCCCCCCCATCATAACAACACATGAAGGCCCCCATCATAACAACACATGAAAGCCCCCCCCATCATAACAACACAACACATGAATGCCCCCCCCCATCATAATAACACATGAAGGCCCCCATCATAACAACACATGAAGGCCCCCATCATAACAACACATGAAGGCCCCCATCATAACAACACAACACATGAAGTTCCCTATCATAACAACACATGAAGACCCCCCATCATAACAACACATGAAGGCCCCCATCATAACAACACATGAAGGCCCCCATCATAACAAAACAACACATGAAGGCCCCCATCATAACAACACAACACATGAAGGCCCCCATCATAACAACACATGAAGGCCCCCCATCATAACAACACATGAAGACCCCCAGCATAACAACACAACACCTGAAGGCCCCCATCATAACAACACATGAAGGCCCCCCATCATAACAACACATGAAGGCCCCCATCATAACAACACATGAAGGCCCCCATCATAACAACACATGAAGGCCCCCATCATAACAACACATGAAGGCCCCCATCATAACAACACATGAAGGCCCCCATCATAACAACACATGAAGGCCCCCTATCATAACAACACAACACATGAAGGCCCCCAATCATAACAACACAACACATAAAGGCCCCCATCATAACAACACATGAAGGCCCCCATCATAACAACACATGAAGGCCCCCATCATAACAACACATGAAGGCCCCCCATCATAACAACACAACACATGAAGGCCCCCCATCATAACAACACATGAAGGCCCCCCATCATAACAACACATGAAGGCCCCCCATCATAACAACACATGAAGGCCCCCCATCATAACAACACATGAAGGCCCCATCATAACAACACAACACATGAAGCCCCCCCATCATAACAACACATGAAGGCCCCCCCATCATAACAACACATGAAGGCCCCCATCATAACAACACATGAAGGCCCCTATCATAACAACACATGAAGGCCCCCATCATAACAACACATGAAGGCCCCCTATCATAACAACACAACACATGAAGGCCCCCCATCATAACAACACAACACATGAAGGCCCCCACAATAACAACACACAAAGGCCCCCATCATAACAACACATGAAGGCCCCCATCATAACAACACAACACATGAAGACCCCCATCATAACAACACAACACATGAAGGGCCCCATCATAACAACACAACACATGAAGGTCCCCATCATAACAAGACTAACCATCACACTGTTGTTGACGCTTGGCTAGTAATGTTCCTGGGTAGAAGCACAGCAGACTAAGCCATTAGCATTTCCTGATTCACTTACTAAACAATACATTTAGAATAAATAAATATCAACAAACATCCTTTGTGTTCTGTCCTGTAGCAAGATGTTGAGTTCGGGAATATGAAGAGCATTCGTTGTGTTTGTTGCGGGCTGGTGAAGCACATCGGATTAGTTTTTCTGTTGTGCTGGTAGAAGTTAGGAGTGGATTGACACACAGTGGTTGTTAGGCCTTATAGGCATGTTTCTTACTGACAATCCCTCCCAGAAACAACTGAATGTTAGATCTTCATTGCTTTCATGTAACAGAGGGGGTAGTATTCTTTATGCTTGATGCTGTACTGAGCATACACAACACATTGTCCTCAGAACAGCCAGGGCATTCAGTCTACAAGGGGTTGAAAGCGTTCCACAGGGACGCTGGCCCATGTTGACTTCCACAGTCGTGTCAAGGTGGCTGGATGTCCTTTGGGTTGGTGGACCATTCTTGACACATACAGGAAACGGTTGAGTGTGTCTGGTCCATTCACCCTCTGAATGGCACACAGACACAATCCCATGTTTGAATTGTCTCAAGGCTTAAACATCCTTCTTTAACCCGTCTCCTCCTCTTCATCTACACTGATTGAAGTGGACTTAACAAGTGACATCAATGAGGGATCATAGTTTTCACCTGGTTTCACCTGCGGTCTAAGAGCAGGTGTTCCTAATGTTTTGTACACTCAGTTTTATTTGTATTTCAAGATGTTATATTTACAAAGTGAAGTTTAAAAAAAATAAAGAATCAACTACAAAATAAAAGTTACGTTTATTTGTCTCACCAAACTAGCCAAAAGAAAGGTTAATGGAAGATTCAAGTAGACTGGCTGCCGAGTGGAGGAGGTAGACGTTGCTTCAGGAGGAGAGAGGAGGGGATTGGATTAATCCTGACCTGCGGATCCTTCTAGTACGGTCACCGTGCCAACCGCAGACGCTTCGGAACCATGCCAACTGTCACCGGTGGCCTAAAGACAGATCAGAGGTGGCACACTGGCAGAGATTCAGCAAGTACTTACTTTTCTTTTAACTCTCCCATTGGTCTTTCTCTATAATTTCTTACTCTCTCTCTCTCTCTCTCTCTCTCTCTCTCTCTCTCTCTCTGTCTCTCTCTCTCTCTCTCTCTCTCTCTCTCTGTCTCTCTCTCTCTCTCTCTCTCTGTCTCTCTCTCTCTCTCTGTCTCTCTCTCTCTTTCTCTCTTTCTTTCTTTCTCTCTCTGTCTCTCTCTCTCTTTCTCTCTTTCTTTCTTTCTCTCTCTCTCTCTCTCTCTCTCTCTCTCTCACTCTCTCTCTCTCTCTCTCTCTCTCTCTCTCTCTCTCTCTCTCATCTCTCCCTCCCTCCATCTTGTTCTCTACCTTTCCCTGGTCGTTGGCAGGTCTGGCACATTGCTGTGGTGTCACAGATCCATCGATACCTCTCCACTTGGCCGGAGAGAGAGAGAGAGCAAGAGAGAGAGGGGGAGAGACAGAGAGAGAGAAAGAATGAGAGAGGATGTTGACCATCTGTACTAGTAATGGTACCTAACAACCCCCTGTGCTATAAAATAATGTTAGAGAGAAAGAGGGGAGCGAGAGGGGAGAAAGAGAGAGGAGAAAGAGAGAGGGGGGGAGAAAGAGAGAGCGAGAGAGAGAGAGACAGAGAGTGAGGTAAACCGTGGGACTTGGCCTCCCGGGCGCAGTGGTCTAGGGCTAGCTGTGCCACCAGAGACTCTGGGTTCGAGCCCAGGCTCTGTCGCAGTGCGGCTTGGTTGGGTTGTGTTTCAGAGGACGCATTGCTTTCGTCTCTCCCGAGCCCGTACGGCAGTTGTAGCGGTGAGACAAGATAGTAACTACTAACAATTGGATACCCTTGAAATTGGGGAGAAAAGGGGGTAGAATTGTTTTATTTTTTATGAAAAAACAGTGGGGCTTGCTTGGTGTGTCTGCGTGCGATGCTGGTCTGGACATGGTTACCCCTGACACTGCCTGTCTGTAATAGTCTGGCCCTTCACCTAGCTGTAAAGCTGTCCATTTAAACAGGATTATCCAGGAGTGATTATAAGGGGCGGTGAGTGTGTAGTTGCAGGTGCTAATAAGGTGTGTGTACAGTTTGTGTGAGTGTGTAGTTACAGGTGCTAATAAGGTATGTACAGTTTGTGTGAGTGTGTAGTTACAGGTGCTAATAAGGTGTGTACAGTATGTGTGGGTGTGTTTCGTTACAGGTGCTAATAAGGTGTGTGCAGTATGTGTGGGTGTGTAGTTGCAGGTGCTAATAAGGTGTGTGCAGTATGTGTGGGTGTGTAGTTACATGTGCTAATAAGGTGTGTACAGTATGTGTGGGTGTGTTTCGTTACAGGTGCTAATAAGGTGGGTGCAGTATGTGTGAGTGTGTAGTTGCAGGTGCTAATAAGGTGTGTGCAGTATGTGTGGGTGTGTAGTTACAGGTGCTAATAAGGTGTGTGCAGTATGTGTGGGTGTGTAGTTGCAGGTGCTAATAAGGTGTGTGCAGTATGTGTGGGTGTGTAGTTGCAGGTGCTAATAAGGTGTGTACAGTATGTGTGGGTGTGTAGTTGCAGGTGGTAATAAGGTGTGTGCAGTATGTGTGGGTGTGTAGTTGCAGGTGGTAATAAGGTGTGTGCAGTATGTGTGGGTGTGTAGTTACAGGTGCTAATAAGGTGTGTACAGTATGTGTGGGTGTGTAGTTACAGGTGCTAATAAGGTGTGTACAGTATGTGTGGGTGTGTAGTTGCAGGTGCTAATAAGGTGTGTGCAGTATGTGTGGGTGTGTAGTTGCAGGTGCTAATAAGGTGTGTGCAGTATGTGTGGGTGTGTAGTTGCAGGTGCTAATAAGGTGTGTGCAGTATGTGTGGGTGTGTAGTTGCAGGTGCTAATAAGGTGTGTGCAGTATGTGTGAGTGTGTAGTTGCAGGTGCTAATAAGGTGTGTGCAGTATGTGTGGGTGTGTAGTTGCAGGTGCTAATAAGGTGTGTGCAGTATGTGTGGGTGTGTAGTTGCAGGTGCTAATAAGGTGTGTGCAGTATGTGTGGGTGTGTAGTTGCAGGTGCTAATAAGGTGTGTGCAGTATGTGTGGGTGTGTAGTTGCAGGTGCTAATAAGGTGTGTGCAGTATGTGTGGGTGTGTAGTTGCAGGTGCTAATAAGGTGTGTGCAGTATGTGTGGGTGTGTAGTTGCAGGTGCTAATAAGGTGTGTGCAGTATGTGTGAGTGTGTAGTTGCAGGTGCTAATAAGGTGTGTGCAGTATGTGTGGGTGTGTAGTTGCAGGTGCTAATAAGGTGTGTGCAGTATGTGTGGGTGTGTAGTTGCAGGTGCTAATAAGGTGTGTGCAGTATGTGTGGGTGTGTAGTTGCAGGTGCTAATAAGGTGTGTGCAGTATGTGTGGGTGTGTAGTTGCAGGTGCTAATAAGGTGTGTGCAGTATGTGTGGGTGTGTAGTTGCAGGTGCTAATAAGGTGTGTGCAGTATGTGTGGGTGTGTAGTTGCAGGTGCTAATAAGGTGTGTGCAGTATGTGTGGGTGTACTCTAGACGTAGCATGTTGTAGTGTAGCTAATGGTTACCTTAGTGGTTAAATACCACAGGCTGGGCTTTCAACAAGAGGACACATCACAGTAGAACACATGGTGGACAGGCCTCTACTTGTTATTATGTTCTGACAGGTGGAACTAGGAGCTGAGGAAACACACACAGCCTCGGGGGTTTTAAACACACCTGTCTGTGTGGAAAATACATGGATGTTTACCGTAAATAGAAGATGTTTGTTTTGAGATTGTTCAATTGTTATTTTCTTGTTTTGTTTGTTTATCTTTCTTGTTTCTGGAAAAACCTGGACATTTTCGGAAGGTTAATTTTGCAACTCTACCGTCACACCCTGACCATAGTTTGCTTTGTATGTTTCTATGTTTTGGTTGGTCAGGGTGTGATCTGAGTGGGCATTCTATGTTACATGTCTAGTTTGTCTAGTTCTATGTTTGGCCTGATATGGTTCTCAATCAGAGGCAGGTGTTAGTCATTGTCTCTGATTGGGAACCATATTTAGGTAGCCTGTTTGGTGTTGGGTTTTGTGGGTGATTGTTCCTGTCTCTGTGTTTGCACCAGATAGGACTGTTTAGGTTTTCGCACGTTTATTGTTTTTGTTATTCTGTTCATGTATAGTCTTCGTTATTAAAGAACCATGAATAGAAACCACGCTGCATTTTGGTCAGCCTCTCTTTCACCACAAGAAAGCCGTTAATCTAATCACGTTACAACGGCTGTTACTGTATGTGTGCTTACCCATCATGCACTCTACCTGGACAGAGAAAGACTATCTTCTGTCTTCGTATTTAGAAAAGAAAAATGTACCTCTCCTCATGTCTGCTAACAAACTATCGCGTCGGTTACGCTGCATCAGTAATAACAGCCTTCTGAAATCACATTAAACACGAGGTATGGTGTCACCCTTGTCCATATATTAATTATCCAGGTGGCCAGTCTCTTGATAAACGTTATCATCACGCAGAGAGAAAGNGAGAGAGAGAGAGAGGAGAGAGGAGAGAGAGAGGGAGGGGTAAACCGTGGGACTTGGCCTCCCGGGCGCAGTGGTCTAGGGCTAGCTGTGCCACCAGAGACTCTGGGTTCGAGCCCAGGCTCTGTCGCAGTGCGGCTTGGTTGGGTTGTGTTTCGGAGGACGCATGGCTTTCGTCTCTCTCGAGCCCGTACGGCAGTTGTAGTTGTAGCTGTGAGACAAGATAGTAACTACTAACAATTGGATACCACGAAATTGGGGGAGAAAAGGGGGTAGAATTTATTTGTTTAAATTCAAAAACAGTGAGACTTGCTTGGTGTGTGTGCGTGCGATGCTGGTCTGGACATGGTTACCCCTGACTCTGCCTGTCTGTAATAGTCTGGCCCTTCACCTAGCTGTAAAGCTGTCCATTTAAACAGGATTATCCAGGAGTTATTATAGGGGGCGGTGAGTGTGTGTATTCAAGCCGTCATGTGTGAGTGTGTGTAGTTGCAGGTGCTAATAAGGTGTGTACAGTATGTGTGGGTGTGTAGTTGCAGGTGCTAATAATGTGTGTTGCAGTATGTGTGGGTGTGTAGTTGCAGGTGCTAATAAGGTGTGTGCAGTTTGTGTGGGTGTGTAGTTTCCGGTTGCTAATAAGGTGTGTGCAGTATGTGTGGGTGTGTAGTTGCAGGTGCTAATAAGGTGTGTACAGTATGTGTGGGTGTGTAGTTGCAGGTGCTAATAAGGTGTGTGCAGTATGTGTGAGTGTGTAGTTGCAGGTGCTAATAAGGTGTGTGCAGTATGTGTGGGTGTGTAGTTTCCGGTTGCTAATAAGGTGTGTGCAGTATGTGTGGGTGTGTAGTTGCAGGTGCTAATAAGGTGTGTGCAGTATGTGTGAGTGTGTAGTTGCAGGTGCTAATAAGGTGTGTACAGTATGTGTGGGTGTGTAGTTGCAGGTGCTAATAAGGTGTGTGCAGTATGTGTGAGTGTGTAGTTGCAGGTGCTAATAAGGTGTGTGCAGTATGTGTGGGTGTGTAGTTGCAGGTGCTAATAAGGTTGTGTGCAGTATGTGTGGGTGTGTAGTTGCAGGTGCTAATAAGGTGTGTGCAGTATGTGTGGGTGTGTAGTTACAGGTGCTAATAAGGTGTGTGCAGTATGTGTGGGTGTGTAGTTACAGGTGCTAATAAGGTGTGTGCAGTATGTGTGGGTGTGTAGTTGCAGGTGCTAATAAGGTGTGTACAGTATGTGTGGGTGTTGTAGTTGCAGGTGCTAATAAGGTGTGTGCAGTATGTGTGGGTGTGTAGTTGCAGGTGCTAATAAGGTGTGTACAGTATGTGTGGGTGTGTAGTTGCAGGTGCTAATAAGGTGTGTACAGTATGTGTGGGTGTGTAGTTGCAGGTGCTAATAAGGTGTGTACAGTATGTGTGGGTGTGTGTAGTTACAGGTGCTAATAAGGTGTGTGCAGTATGTGTGGGTGTGTAGTTGCAGGTGCTAATAAGGTGTGTGCAGTAAGTGTGGGTGTGTAGTTGCAGGTGCTAATATGTGTGTGCAGTATGTGTGGGTGGTGTAGTTGCAGGTGCTAATAAGGGTGTGTGCAGTATGTGTGAGTGTGTAGTTGCAGGTGCTAATAAGTGTGTGCAGTATGTGTGGGTGTGTAGTTACAGGTGCTAATAATGTGTGTGCAGATGTGTGGGGTGTGTAGTTGCAGGTGCTAATAAGGTGTGTGCAGTATGTGTGGGTGTGTAGTTGCAGGTGCTAATAAGGTGTGTGCAGTATGTGTGAGTGTTGTAGTTGCAGGTGCTAATAAGGTGTGTGCAGTATGTGTGGGTGTGTAGTTGCAGGTGCTAATAATGTGTGTGCAGTATGTGTGGGTGTGTAGTTGCAGGTGCTAATAAGGTGTGTGCAGT
Organism: Oncorhynchus kisutch; assembly: GCF_002021735.2. Lineage (NCBI taxonomy): Eukaryota > Metazoa > Chordata > Actinopteri > Salmoniformes > Salmonidae > Oncorhynchus > Oncorhynchus kisutch. The sequence continues at coordinate 10,291,273 of NW_022261984.1, read as the reverse complement.
ATGTGTGGGTGTGTAGTTGCAGGTGCTAATAAGGTGTGTGCAGTATGTGTGGGTGTGTAGTTACAGGTGCTAATAAGGTGTGTGCAGTATGTGTGGGTGTGTAGTTGCAGGTGCTTAATAAGGTGTGTGCAGTATGTGTGGGTGTGTAGTTGCAGGTGCTAATAAGGTGTGTGCAGTATGTGTGGGTGTGTAGTTGCAGGTGCTAATAAGGTGTGTGCAGTATGTGTGGGTGTGTAGTTGCAGGTGCTAATAAGGTGTGTGCAGTATGTGTGGGTGTGTAGTTGCAGGGTGCTAATAAGGTGTGTGCAGTATGTGTGGGTGTGTAGTTGCAGGTGCTAATAAGGTGTGTGCAGTATGTGTGGGTGTGTAGTTGCAGGTGCTAATAAGGTGTGTGCAGTATGTGTGGGTGTGTAGTTACAGGTGCTAATAAGGTGTGTGCAGTATGTGTGGGTGTGTAGTTGCAGGTGCTAATAAGGTGTGTGCAGTATGTGTGGGTGTGTAGTTGCAGGTGCTAATAAGGTGTGTACAGTATGTGTGGGTGTGTAGTTGCAGGTGCTAATAAGGTGTGTGCAGTAAGTGTGGGTGTGTAGTTGCAGGTGCTAATAATGTGTGTGCAGTATGTGTGGGTGTGTAGTTGCAGGTGCTAATAAGGTGTGTGCAGTATGTGTGAGTGTGTAGTTGCAGGTGCTAATAAGGTGTGTGCAGTATGTGTGGGTGTGTAGTTACAGGTGCTAATAATGTGTGTGCAGTATGTGTGGGTGTGTAGTTGCAGGTGCTAATAAGGTGTGTGCAGTATGTGTGGGTGTGTAGTTGCAGGTGCTAATAAGGTGTGTGCAGTATGTGTGAGTGTGTAGTTGCAGGTGCTAATAAGGTGTGTGCAGTATGTGTGGGTGTGTAGTTGCAGGTGCTAATAATGTGTGTGCAGTATGTGTGGGTGTGTAGTTGCAGGTGCTAATAAGGTGTGTGCAGTATGTGTGGGGTGTGTAGTTGCAGGTGCTAATAAGGTGTGTGCAGTATGTGTGGGTGTGTAGTTACAGGTGCTAATAAGGTGTGTGCAGTATGTGTGGGTGTGTAGTTGCAGGTGCTAATAAGGTGTGTGCAGTATGTGTGGGTGTGTAGTTGCAGGTGCTAATAAGGTGTGTGCAGTATGTGTGGGTGTGTAGTTGCAGGTGCTAATAAGGTGTGTGCAGTATGTGTGGGTGTGTAGTTGCAGGTGCTAATAAGGTGTGTTGCAGTATGTGTGGGTGTGTAGTTGCAGGTGCTAATAAGGTGTGTGCAGTATGTGTGGGTGTGTAGTTGCAGGTGCTAATAAGGTGTGTGCAGTATGTGTGGGTGTGTAGTTGCAGGTGCTAATAAGGTGTGTGCAGTATGTGTGGGTGTGTAGTTACAGGTGCTAATAAGGTGTGTGCAGTATGTGTGGGTGTGTAGTTGCAGGTGCTAATAAGGTGTGTGCAGTATGTGTGGGTGTGTAGTTGCAGGTGCTAATAAGGTGTGTACAGTATGTGTGGGTGTGTAGTTGCAGGTGGTAATAAGGTGTGTGCAGTATGTGTGGGTGTGTAGTTGCAGGTGCTAATAAGGTGTGTGCAGTATGTGTGGGTGTGTAGTTGCAGGTGCTAATAAGGTGTGTGCAGTATGTGTGGGTGTGTAGTTGCAGGTGCTAATAATGTGTGTGCCAGTATGTGTGGGTGTGTAGTTGCAGGTGCTAATAAGGTGTGTGCAGTATGTGTGGGTGTGTAGTTGCAGGTGCTAATAAGGTGTGTGCAGTATGTGTGGGTGTGTAGTTGCAGGTGCTAATAAGGTGTGTGCAGTATGTGTGGGTGTTGTAGGTTGCAGGTGCTAATAAGGTGTGTGCAGTATGTGTGGGTGTGTAGTTGCAGGTGCTAATAAGGTGTGTGCAGTATGTGTGGGTGTGTAGTTGCAGGTGCTAATAAGGTGTGTGCAGTATGTGTGGGTGTGTAGTTGCAGGTGCTAATAAGGTGTGTGCAGTATGTGTGGGTGTGTAGTTGCAGGTGCTAATAAGGTGTGTGCAGTATGTGTGGGTTGTACTCTAGACGTAGCATGTTGTAGTGTAGTAATGGTTACCTTAGTGGTAAATACCACAGGCTGGGCTTTCAACAAGAAGGACACATCACAGTAGAACACATGGTGGACAGGCCTCTTTCTTGTTATTATGTTCTGACAGGTGGAACTAGGAGCTGAGGAAACACACACAGCCTCGGGGTTTTAAAACACACCTGTCTGTGTGGAAAATACATGGATGTTTACCGTAAATAGAAGATGTTTGTTTTGAGATTTGTTCAATTGTTATTTCTTGTTTGTTTGTTTATCTTTCTTGTTTCTGGAAAAACCTGGACATTTTCGGAAGGTTAATTTTGCAACTCTATTGTCACACCCTGACCATAGTTTGCTTTGTATGTTTGTATGTTTTGGTTGGGCAGGGTGTGATCTGAGTGGGCATTCTATGTTACATGTCTAGTTTGTCTAGTTCTATGTTTGGCCTGATATGGTTCTCAATCAGAGGCAGGTGTTAGTCATTGTCTCTGATTGGGAACCATATTTAGGTAGCCTGTTTGGTGTTGGGTTTTGTGGGTGATTGTTCCTGTCTCTGTGTTTGCACCAGATAGGACTGTTTAGGTTTTCGCACGTTTATTGTTTTTGTTATTCTGTTCATGTATAGTCTTCGTTATTAAAGAACCATGAATAGAAACCACGCTGCATTTTGGTCAGCCTCTCTTTCACCACAAGAAAGCCGTTACATCTAATCACGTTACAACGGCTGTTACTGTATGTGTGCTTACCCATCATGCACTCTACCTGGACAGAGAAAGACTATCTTCTGTCTTCGTATTTAGAAAAGAAAAATGTACCTCTCCTCATGTCTGCTAACAAACTATCGCCGTCGGTTACGCTGCATCATTCTCCCTTATTCACCAGATCATTATGGTCTGTTCAGTAATAACAGCCTTCTGAAATCACATAAACACGAGGTATGGTGTCACCCTTGTCCATATATTAATTATCCAGGTGGCCAGTCTCTTGATAAACGTTATCATCACGCAGAGAGAAAGTGGGGCAGTCGAAGCAGAGAGACAGAATGACTTATTGAAATGCTTCTTCGCCCTTATTTGGTTTGGCAGATTCTAACTCAAACCGTGATGATTTGGATGGGAAAGAAAGAGGAGGAGAGAAAGAGAGAAAGGGAAATAGAGAGGGTGTTTCCCCTCCTAATGATCCTCACCCTGTTTCCCCTCCTAATGATCCCCCTCTGTTTCCCCTCCTAATGATCCTCACCCTGTTTCCCCTCCTAATGATCCTCACCCTGTTTCCCCTCCTAATGATCACCACCCTGTTTCCCCTCCTAATGATCATCACCCTGTTTCCCCTCCTAATGATCATCACCCTGTTTCCTCTACTAATGATCCCACCCTGTTTTCCCCTCCTAATGATCATCACCCTGTTTCCCCTCCTAATGATCATCACCCTGTTTCCCCTCCTAATGATCCTCACCCTGTTTCCTCTACTAATGATCCCACCCTGTTTCCCCTCCTAATGATCATCACCCTGTTTCCCCTCCTAATGATCCTCACCCTGTTTCCTCTACTAATGATCCCACCCTGTTTCCCCTCCTAATGATCCTCACCCTGTTTCCCCTCCTAATGATCCTCACCCTGTTTCCCTTCCTAATGATCCTCACCCTGTTTCCCCTCCTAATGATCCTCACCCTGTTTCCTCTACTAATGATCCCACCCTGTTTCCCCTCCTAATGCTCATCACCCTGTTTCCCCTCCTAATGATCCTCACCCTGTTTCCTCTACTAATGATCACACCCTGTTTCCCCTCCTAATGCTCATCTCCCTGTTTCCCCTCCTAATGATCCCACCCTGTTTCCCCTCCTAATGCTCATCACCCTGTTTCCCCTCCTAATGATCCCCACCCTGTTTCCCCTCCTAATGATCCCACCCTGTTTCCCCTCCTAATGATCCTCACCCTGTTTCCCCTCCTAATGATCCTCACCCTGTTTCCCCTCCTAATGATCCTCACCCTGTTTCCCCTCCTAATGATCCTCACCCTGTTTCCCCTCCTAATGATCTTCACCCTGTTTCCCCTCCTAATGATCATCACCCTGTTTCCCCTCCTAATGATCCTCACCCTGTTTCCCCTCCTAATGATCCCCACCCTGTTCCCCTCCTAATGATCTTCACCCTGTTTCCCCTCCTAATGATCATCACACCTGTTTCCCCTCCTAATGATCCTCACCCTGTTTCCCTTCCTAATGATCCTCACCCTATTTCCCCTCCTAATGATCCCTACCCTGTTTCCCCTCCTAATGATCCACCCTGTTTCCCCTCCTAATGCTCATCACCCTGTTTCCCCTCCTAATGATCCCACCCTGTTTCCCCTCCTAATGATCCTCACCTTGTTTCCCCTCCTAATGAACCCACCCTGTTTCCCCTCCTAATGATCCTCACCCGGTTTACCCTCCTAGTGATCAATACCCTGTTTCCCCTACTAATGATCTGCACCTGCTATACCTAAACCCTGCTGTACCTAATCCCTGCTACACCTAAACCCTGCTGTACCAACCCCTGCTGTACCTGAATCCTGCTGTAACTAAACCCTGCTGTAACTAAACCCTGCTGTAACTAAACCCTGCTGTACCTAACCCCTGCTGTACCTAACCCCTGCTGTACCTAAACCCTGCTGTACCTAAACCCTGCTGTACCTAAACCCTGCTGTACCTAGACCCTGCTGTACCTAGACCCTGCTGTACCTAAACCCTGCTGTACCTAAACCCTGCTGTACCTAGACCCTGCTGTACCAACCCCTGCTCTACCTAAACCCTGCTGTACCTAAACCCTGCTGTACCTAAACCCTGCTGTACCTAGACCCTGCTCTACCTAAACCCTGCTGTACCTAAACCCTGCTGTACCTAGACCCTGCTCTACCTAAACCCTGCTGTACCTAAACCCTGCTGTACCTAAACCCTGCTGTACCTAGACCCTGCTGTACCAAACCCTGCTGTACCTAAACCCTGCTGTACCTAAACCCTGCTGTACCAACCCCTGCTGTACCCAAACCCTGCTGTACCAACCCTGCTGAACCAAACTCTCACTCCTCCACTTCTCCATTAAATCCATACATATTTAACTTCTATATTCAAATAAACTTTTTAACCTTGATGATCTTTTACTCTT
>NW_022261984.1:10266078-10281078 GCF_002021735.2 Oncorhynchus kisutch | reverse complement strand
CTCTCTCTCTCTCTCTGTGTCTTTCTCTCTCTCTCTCTGTCTCTCTCTGTGTCTCTCTCTCTCTCTCTCTCTCTCTCTCTCTCTCTCTCTGTGTGTGTGTCTCTCTCTCTCATTTAGAGAGACTCTGGATGGCACCCTGCTCCCTACATAGTGCCCTACTTTTGACAAAAGCTCTATGGGCCCCATGGGTCCTGGTTTAAAGTAGTGCACTACATAGGGTATAGGGTTCCAGTCTGATTCCGCTTCCATCCACATTGTTAGTGAAACATGTGTTGGGGAAGTGTTTGATTTGGGAATAAGGGAATTGGGAATCGTGGAACTCAAATGCTAAGATGCTAACCAGTACATAATTTATGAGGACCTTTTCCGATTTGTCCCCTCCGGAGCAATTTGTGAATTTTATATAAGAGACTTGTGAGACTGTCACAACAGATACACAACCTATTCTATGCAAATGTGTTGTTATGGAAACGTGTTGCTGCTGTACCAACTTGTTGTGCCTGTGACTGGTGCGTATTCTAAGGATCAGTATTTAACACCTCTATGAATGATTCATCCATTATAAATGCTGTATGATGAGGAGATACTATAAAGTGCGAGAGCCTAACTTGTTGTGCCAGTGACTGGTGCATTGTTCACGGTTTCTGTTATGTTTCCCTTTCTGCCATGGAGCTGATCCATGATCATCGCTAAAATAAGTTGTACAGTGAGTCTGATCTCTGTGGGATTTGAACCCACCACCTAAAGTAGTGCCGTGTTAGCCTACAAACACATACACACATTGATTAGTCCCATAAGAGCGTAGGTTTAATGGTTTGGAGGATAACATGGCTTTGGATCAAAGTGTCTGCTAAGGACAGTGTACAGAAAAGATACAGGTTGTTACTATGTACAGAATAGATACAAGTTGTTACCATGTTCAGAATATATACAGGTTGTTACCATGTTCAGAATAGATACAGGTTGTTACCATACAGGGGGTTCAATAATCCAGATGCTCTGACTGAGAAAGAAGAGGAAGCACAATATACCAAGACAAAGAGAGATGAAAAAGAGAGAGAGAAAGAGAGCGAGAGAGTAGATAGGGAGAGTGAGGGATACAGGAAGAGAGATGGAGAGTGAGGGATACAGGGAGAGAGATGGAGAGTGAGGGATACAGGGAGAGAGATGGAGAGTGAGGGATACAGGAAGAGAGAGGGAGAGTGAGGGATACAGGAAGAGAGATGGAGAGTGAGGGATACAGGGAAAGAGATGGAGAGTGAGGGATACAGGAAGAGAGATGGAGAGTGAGGGATACAGGAAGAGAGATGGAGAGTGAGGGATACAGGGAGAGAGATGGAGAGTGAGGGATACAGGAAGAGAGATGGAGAGTGAGGGATACAGGAAGAGAGATGGAGAGAAAGGGATACAGGGAGAGGTAGATCAGGGTAGAGAAGGGAGAGAAATCATTTGTAATGTGAGAGTGAAGGCCTCTATCTCTGCCACAACCTCCACAGGCTCCACAGACACACACACACACACACACACACACACACACACACACACACACACACACTGCTCCCTGCAGTCACACAAAAACACACACACACACACACTGTTCCCCTCAGGCTCAGACATTGGCACAATTACCCATTCACTTGATATTTCAGGGCAGGCTACAAACTTAATCTGCTGCAGACACACACTCACACAACGACACACACACCGGCACATACAGATATATGCACACAGACACACATTGTCAGACACACACTCTTAATCTCTTCCCAGCTTCCCCTCGATTTTACCTCTGCAGCCCCCTGTCATATCGATTGTGGGCTGACTGGAGGCAATACACAGACACACACACAACGTTACACACCCTCACCATCACACACAGACACACACACACACCGTCTGACATACACACAGCTGGTGGGAGATTGCCTCTGACAGCGCATGCTGGATACAGATGGCTGTAGAAACATCCAGGGAATTCTGCACTACAGCATTTCCTGCTGCCCATCTCCCTCCCTCCCTCCCTCTCTATATCCCCCTCTCCCTCCCTCCCTCCCTCCCTCCCTCCCTCCCTCCCTCCCTCCCTCCCTCCCTCCCTCCCTCCCTCCCTCCCTCCCTCCCTCCCTCCCTGCCCCCACTCCCTCCCTCTCTCCCTCCCTCTCCCTCTCTCCCTCCTTCCCTCTCCCTCCTCCTCTCCCTGCCCCTCTCCCTCCCTCTCTCCTCCCTCTCCCTCTCTCTCTCCCTGCCCCTCTCCCCCCTCTCTCCCTCCCTCTCCCCTCTCTCCCTCCCTCTCTCCCTCCCTCTCCCCCTCCCTCTCCCTCTCTCCTCCCCCTCTCCCTCCCTCTCTCCCTCCCTCTCCCTCTCTCTCTCCCTGCCCCCCCTCTCCCCCCCATCCATCCCTCCCTCTCTCCCACCCTCTCCCTCTCTCCCTGCCCCTTTCCCCCCCTCTCTCCCTCTCCCTCCCTCCTCCTCCCTCCCTCCCTCCCTCCCTCCCTCCCTCCCTCCCTCCCTCCTCCCTCCCTTTCTCTCTAACTCTCTCTCCCTCCCCCGCTCTCTCTACCCCCTCCCCCTCTCCCTGCCCCACTCCCTCCCTCTCTCCCACCCTCTCCCTCTCTCCCTGCCCCTTTCCCCCCTCTCCCCCTCTCCCTCCCTCCATGCCTCCATTTATCTGTGTCTGTTTTCCTCTCATTCTTTCTCTTTCTAACCCCTGATCTTGCCTCCCCTTTCCCTGCCCCTTGCCCTTTCTCTCTCAATTCTCTCAAAATTCAATTTAATTCAAGGGCTTTATTGGCATGTGAAACATATGTTTACATTGCTAAAGCAAGTGTAATAGATACAAAGTGAAAAAACAATTTAAAAAATGTTTTAATTAAGTAAACATTACACTCATGAAAGAATAAAGACATTTCAAAATGTAATATTATGTGAAAATAGTTAAAGTACACAAGGTAAAATAAATAAACTTAAATATGGGTAGAATTCTTTCTCTCTAGATTTGCCTCTGTCTCCCTCTCCCTCTCGCTCTCTCCCTCTCGCTCTCTCCCTCTCTCTCTCTCTCTCTGTCTCTCTTTCTCTTTCTCTTTCTTTCTCTCTCTCTCTCTCTCTCTCTCTCTCTCTCTCTCTCTCTCTCTCTCTCTCTCTCTCCCTCTCTCTCCCTCTCTCTCCCTCTCTCTCTCTCTCCTCTCTCTCTCTCTCTCTCTCTCTCTCTCTCTCTCTCTCTCTCTCTCTCTCCCTCCATCCATCCTCTCTCTCTCTCTCCCTCCCTCCATCTACCAACACCAACACACTCACCGAACTCTACCCACACACTCACTAGACTCTACCAACACACTCACTAGACTCTACCAACACACTCACTAGACTCTACCAACACACTCACTAGACTCTACCCACACACTGACTAGACTCTATCCACACACTCACTAGACTAAACCAACACACTCACTAGACTCTACCAACACACTCACTAGACTCTACCAACACACTCACTAGACTCTACAACACACTCACAAGACTCTACCCACACACTCACTAGACTCTACCCACACACTCACTAGACTCTACCAACACACTCACCGAACTCTACCAACACACTCACTAGACTCTACCAACACACTCACTAGACTCTACCAACACACTCACTAGACTCTACAACACACTGACTAGACTCTACCAACACACTCACTAGACTCTACCAACACACTCACTAGACTCTACCAACACACTCACTAGACTCTACCCACACACTCACTAGACTCTACCCACACACTCACGAGATTCTACCAACACACTCACTAGACTCTACAACACACCGACTAGACTCTACCAACACACTCACTAGACTCTACCAACACACTCACTAGACTTTACCAATACACTCACTGAACTCTACCAACACACCTCACTAGACTCTACCAACACACTCACTAGACTCTACCCACACACTCACTAGACTCTACCCACACACTCACTAGACTCTACCAACACACTCACTAGACTCTACCAACACACTCACTAGACTCTACCAACACACTCACTAGACGCTACCAATACACTCACTAGACTCTACCAACACACTCACTAGACTCTACAACACACTCACTAGACTCTACCAACACACTCACTTTTTCTACCCACACACTGACTAGACTCTATCCACACACTCACTAGACTAAACCAACACACTCACTAGACTCTACCAACACACTCACTAGACTCTACCAACACACTCACTAGACTCTACCAACACACTCACAAGACTCTACCCACACACTCACTAGACTCTACCCACACACTCACTAGACTCTACCAACACACTCACCGAACTCTACCCAACACACTCACTAGACTCTACCAACACACTCACTAGACTCTACCAACACACTGACTAGACTCTACCAACACACTCACTAGACTCTACCAACACACTCACTAGACTCTACCAACACACTCACTAGACTCTACCCACACACTCACTAGACTCTACCCACACACTCACGAGATTCTACCAACACACTCACTAGACTCTACCAACACACCGACTAGACTCTACCAACACACTCACTAGACTCTACCAACACACTCACTAGACTTTACCAATACACTCACTGAACTCTACCAACACACTCACTAGACTCTACCAACACACTCACTAGACTCTACCCACACACTCACTAGACTCTACCCACACACTCACTAGACTCTACCAACACACTCACTAGACTCTACCAACACACTCACTAGACTCTACCAACACACTCACTAGACGCTACCAATACACTCACTAGACTCTACCAACACACTCACTAGACTCTACCAACACACTCACTAGACTCTACCAACACACTCACTAGGACTCTACCCACACACTGACTAGACTCTATCCACACACTCACTAGACTAAACCAACACACTCACTAGACTCTACCAACACACTCACTAGACTCTACCAACACACTCACTAGACTCTACCAACACACTCACAAGACTCTACCCACACACTCACTAGACTCTACCCACACACTCACTAGACTCTACCAACACACTCACCGAACTCTACCAACACACTCACTAGACTCTACCAACACACTCACTAGACTCTTACCAACACACTGACTAGACTCTACCAACACACTCACTAGACTCTACCAACACACTCACTAGACTCTACCAACACACTCACTAGACTCTACCCACACACTCACTAGACTCTACCCACACACTCACGAGATTCTACCAACACACTCACTAGACTCTACCAACACACCGACTAGACTCTACCAACACACTCACTAGACTCTACCAACACACTCACTAGACTTTACCAATACACTCACTGAACTCTACCAACACACTCACTAGACTCTACCAACACACTCACTAGACTCTACCCACACACTCACCAAACTCTACCAACACACTCACTAGACTCTACCAACACACTCACCGAACTCTACCCACACACTCACTAGAATCTACCAACACACTCACTAGACTCTACCAACACACTCACTAGACTCTACCAACACACTCACTAGACTAAACCAACACACTCACTAGACTCTACCAACACACTCACAAGACTCTACCCACACACTCACTAGACTCTACCAACACACTCACCGAACTCTACCAACACACTCACTAGACTCTACCAACACACTCACTAGACTTTACCAATACACTCACTGAACTCTACCAACACACTCACTAGACTCTACCAACACACTCACTAGACTCTACCAACACACTCACTAGACTCTACCCACACACTCACTAGACTCTACCAACACACTCACTAGACTCTACCAACACACTCACTAGACTCTACCAACACACTCACTAGACGCTACCAATACACTCACTAGACTCTACCAACACACTCACTAGACTCTACCAACACACTCACTAGACTCTACCCACACACTCACTAGACTCTACCAACACACTCACTAGAATCTACCAACACACTCACTAGACTCTACCAACACACTCACTAGACGCTACCAATACACTCACTAGACTCTACCAACACACTCACTACACTCTACCAACACACTCACTAGACTCTACCAACACACTCACTAGACTCTACCCACACACTCACTAGACTTTACCAACACAGTTGGTAGTTTAAAGATATGGGAGCTGTGCTTGGTAAAGTGCATGTGGTTATATCCTCCCTGGTTGGCCTTGTCTGGGGGTATCGTCGCACGGGCCCCCTGTCTCAGTCTACAGTATCTATGCTGTAATAGTCTATGTGCCGGGGAGCTGGGGTCAGTTTGTCCTTGCTGGTGTAATTCTCCTGTCTTATCTGGTGTCCTGTGTGAATTTAAGTATGCTCTCTCTAATTCTCCCATCTCTCTCTCTCTCCTTCTGGAGGACCTGAGCCTTAGTTCCATTCCTCAGGACTACCTGGCCTCAGGACTACTTGGCCTCAGGACTACCTGGCTTGACGACTCCTGGCTGTCCCTGTCCCCAGTCCAGCAGGTCGTGCTGCTGATCCAGTTTCTGATGTTCTGCTTGCGGCTATGGAACACTGACCTGTTCACCGGACATGCTACCTTGTCCCTGACCGGCTGTTTTCGACCTTGTCTCTCTCTCTACTCTCTCTTCCTCTCTATCTCTCCCTCCATCCTCTCCCTCCATTCTCCCTCTCCCTCTCTCTCTCTCTCGCTTCCTCCATCCATCCATCCTCTCTACTCTCTCTACTCTCTCTCCTTCTATATCTCTACCCCTCTCTCTCTGTCTCTATCTCTCTCTACTCTCTCTCTCCCTCCATCCATCCTCTCTCTCTACTCTCTCTTCCTCTCTATCTCTCCCTCCATCCTCCCCCTCCATTCTCTCTCTCTCTCTCCCTCTCTCCCTCTCTCTCTCTCTCTCTCCCTCCCTCCATCCATCCTCTCTCTCTCTCTCTCTCTCTCTCTCTCTCTCTCTCCCTCCATCCATCCTCTCTCTCTATCTCTCCCTCCATCCTCTCTCTCTACTCGCTCTACTCTCTCTCCCTCTCTATCTCTACCTCTACCTCTCTCTCTCTGTCTCTCCCTCCATCCTCTCTCTCTACTCTCTCTTCCTCTCTATCTCGCCCTCCATCCTCTCTCTCTACTCTCTCTCTTTCTCTCCCTCCATCCATCCTCTCTCTCTCTCTCCCTCTCTCTCTCTCTCTCTACTGCACCTGCTGTCTCGACCTCTGAATGCTCGGCTATTAAAACACAAACAACGTTTACTCCTGAGGTGCTGACCTGTTGCACCCTGTACAACCACTGTGATTATTATTTGACCCTGCTGGTCATCTATGAACGTTTGAACATCTTCAGAACAATCTGTCATTCATTTTGATTTATTTAATCTTTAATTAACTGTTATTGAACCTTTATTTAATTAGGCAAATCAGGAAAGAGCCCCTCTAACCACAAGGCTACTTGCCTCTCTAACCACAAGGCTACCTGCCTCTCTAACCACAAGGCTACCTGCCTCTCTAACCACAAGGCTACTTGCCTCTCTAACCACAAGGCTACCTGCCTCTCTAACCACTAGGCTACCGGTCTCTCTAAACACTAGGCTACCTATCTCTTTAACCACTAGGCTACCTGCCTCTCTAACCACTAGGCTACCTGTCTCTCGGACCACTAGGCTACCTGTCTCTCTAACCACTAGGCTACCTGTCTCTCTAACCACTAGGCTACCTGCCTCTCTAACCACAAGGCTACTTGCCTCTCTAACCACAAGGCTACCTGCCTCTCTAACCACAAGGCTACCTACCTCTCTAACCACAAGGCTACCTGCCTCTCTAACCACACGGCTACCTGTCTCTCTAACCACAAGGCTACCTGCCTCTCTAACCACTAGGCTACCTGCCTCTCTAACCACTAGGCTACCTGCCTCTCTAACCACAAGGCTACTTGCCTCTCTAACCACAAGGCTACCTGCCTCTCTAACCACAAGGCTACCTACCTCTCTAACCACAAGGCTACCTGCCTCTCTAACCACTAGGCTACCGGTCTCTCTAACCACTAGGCTACCTGCCTCTCTAACCACTAGGCTACCTGCCTCTCTAACCACTAGGGCTACCTGCCTCTGTATCCACTAGGCTACCTGCCTCTCTAACAACTAGGCTAACCTGTCTCTCTAACCACTAGGCTACCTGTCTCTCTAACCACTAGGCTACCTGCCTCTCTAACCACAAGGCTACTTGCCTCTCTAACCACAAGGCTACCTGCCTCTCTAACCACAAGGCTACCTGCCTCTCTAACCACAAGCCTACCTGCCTCTCTAACCACAAGGCTACATGCCTCTCTAACCACTAGGCTACCTGCCTCTCTAACCACTAGGCTACCTGCCTCTCTGACCACTAGGCTACCTGCCTCTCTAACCACTAGGCTACCTGCCTCTCTAATCACTAGGCTACCTGCCTCTCTAACCACTAGGCTACCTGTCTCTCGGACCACTAGGCTACCTGCCTCTCTAACCAATAGGCTACCTGCCTCTCTAAAAACTAGGCTACCTGCCTCTCTATCCACTAGGCTACCTGCCTCTCTAACCACAAGGCTACCTACCTCTCTAACCACAAGGCTACCTGCCTCTCTAACCACTAGGCTACCGGTCTCTCTAACCACTAGGCTACCTGCCTCTCTAACCACTAGGCTACCTGCCTCTCTAACCACTAGGGCTACCTGCCTCTGTATCCACTAGGCTACCTGCCTCTCTAACAACTAGGCTACCTGTCTCTCTAACCACTAGGCTACCTGTCTCTCTAACCACTAGGCTACCTGCCTCTCTAACCACAAGGCTACTTGCCTCTCTAACCACAAGGCTACCTGCCTCTCTAACCACAAGGCTACCTGCCTCTCTAACCACAAGGCTACCTGCCTCTCTAACCACAACGGCTACCTGTCCTCTCTAACCACAAGGCTACCTGCCTCTCTAACCACTAGGCTACCTGCCTCTCTAACCACTAGGCTACCTGCCTCTCTAACCACAAGGCTACTTGCCTCTCTAACCACAAGGCTACCTGCCTCTCTAACCACAAGGCTACCTACCTCTCTAACCACAAGGCTACCTGCCTCTCTAACCACTAGGCTACCGGTCTCTCTAACCACTAGGCTACCTGCCTCTCTAACCACTAGGCTACCTGCCTCTCTAACCACTAGGGCTACCTGCCTCTGTATCCACTAGGCTACCTGCCTCTCTAACAACTAGGCTTACCTGTCTCTCTAACCACTAGGCTTACCTGTCTCTCTAACCACTAGGCTACCTGCTCTCTAACCACAAGGCTACTTGCCTCTCTAACCACCAAGGCTACCTGCCTCTCTAACCACAAGGCGACCTGCCTCTCTAACCACAAGCCTACCTGCCTCTCTAACCACAAGGCTACTGCCTCTCTAACCACAAGGCTACTACCTAAGGACCGCTCTCTAACCACAAGGCGACCTGCCTCTCTAACCACAAGCCTACCTGCCTCTCTAACCACAAGGCTACCTGCCTCTCTAACCACTAGGCTACCTGCCTCTCTAACCACTAGGCTACCTGCCTCTCTAAACACTAGGCTACCTGCCTCTCTAACCACTAGGCTACCTGCCTCTCTAATCACTAGGCTACTTGCCTCTCTAACCACTAGGCTACCTGCCTCTCTAACCACTAGGCTACCTGCCTCTCTATCCACTAGGTTACCTGCCTCTCTAACCACGAGGCTACCTGTCTCTCTAACCACTAGGCTATCTGTCTCTCTAACCACTAGGCTACCTGCCTCTCTAACCACTAGGCTACCTGTCTCTCTAACCACTAGGCTACCTGCCTCTCTAACCACTAGGCTACCTGCCTCTCTAACACTAAGGCTACCGTTTCTCTCTAACCACTAGGCTACCTGTCTCTCTAAACACTAGGCTACCTGTCTCTCTAACCACTAGGCTACCTGCCTCTCTAACCACTAGGCTACCTGTCTCTCTAACCACTAGGCTA
This sequence comes from Oncorhynchus kisutch, assembly GCF_002021735.2. Classification (NCBI taxonomy): domain Eukaryota; kingdom Metazoa; phylum Chordata; class Actinopteri; order Salmoniformes; family Salmonidae; genus Oncorhynchus; species Oncorhynchus kisutch. The sequence goes on along the minus strand of NW_022261984.1, from coordinate 10,271,124 downwards.
CCTGCCTCTCTAACCACAAGTCTACCTGCCTCTCTAACCACTAGGGCTACCTGCCTCTGTATCCACTAGGCTAACCTGCCTCTCTAACAACTAGGCTACCTGTCTCTCTAACCACTAGGCTACCTGTCTCTCTAACCACTAGGCTACCTGCCTCTCTAACACAAGGCTACTTGCCTCTCTAACACAAGGCTACCTGCCTCTCTAACCACAAGGCTACCTGCCTCTCTAACCACAAGCCTACCTGCCTCTCTAACCACAAGGCTACATGCCTCTCTAACCACTAGGCTACCTGCCTCTCTAACCACTAGGCTACCTGCCTCTCTAACCACTAGGCTGCCTGCCTCTCTAACCACAAGGCTACCTGCCTCTCTAACCACTAGACTACCTGCCTCTCTAACCACTAGGCTGCCTGCCTCTCTAACCACTAGGCTGCCTGCCTCTCTAACCACTAGGCTACCTGCCTCTCTAACCACTAGACTACCTGTCTCTCTAACCACTAGGCTACCTGCCTCTCTAACCACTAGACTACCTGTCTCTCTAACCACTAGACTACCTGTCTCTCTAACCACTAGGCTACCTGCCTCTCTAACCACTAGACTACCTGTCTCTCTAACCACACGGCTACCTGTCTCTCTAACCACAAGGCTACCTGCCTCTCTAACCACTAGGCTACCTGCCTCTCTATCCACTAGGTTACCTGCCTCTCTAACCACGAGGCTACCTGTCTCTCTAACCACTAGGCTATCTGTCTCTCTAACCACTAGGCTACCTGCCTCTCTAACCACTAGGCTACCTGTCTCTCTAACCACTAGGCTACCTGCCTCTCTAACCACTAGGCTACCTGCCTCTCTAACCACTAGGCTACCGTTCTCTCTAACCACTAGGCTACCTGTCTCTCTAAACACTAGGCTACCTGTCTCTCTAACCACTAGGCTACCTGCCTCTCTAACCACTAGGCTACCTGTCTCTCTAACCACTAGGCTACCTGCCTCTCTAACCACAAGGCTACTTGCCTCTCTAACCACAAGGCTACCTGCCTCTCTAACCACAAGGCTACCTGCCTCTCTAACCACAAGCTACCTGCCTCTCTAACCACAAGGCTACAGGCCTCTCTAACCACTAGGCTACCTGCCTCTCTAACCACTAGGCTACCTGCCTCTCTGACCACAAGGCTACCTGCCCTTCTACCATAGGCTACCTGCCTCTCGATCACTAGGCTACCTGCCTCTCTAACCACTAGGCCTACCTGTCTTCTCTCGGACCACTAGGCTACCTGCCTCTCTAACCAATAGGCTACCTGCCTCTCTAACCACTAGGCTACCTGCCTCTCTATCCACTAGGCTACCTGCCTCTCTAACCACAAGGCTAACCTACCTCTCTAACCACAAGGCTACCTGCCTCTCTAACCCACTAGAGGCTACCCACCGTCCTCTACTAACCACTAGGCTACCTGCCTCTCTAACCACTTAGCTACCTGCCTCTCTAACCACTTGGGCTAACCTGCTCTGTATCCACTAGGCTACCTGCCTCTCTAACACTAGGCTACCTGTCCTCTCTACCACTAGCTACCTTCTCTCTAACCACTAGGCTACCTGCCTCTCGAACCACAAGGCTACTTGCCTCTCTAACCACAAGGCTACCTGCCTCTCTAACCACAAGGCTACCTGCCTCTCTAACCACAAGGCTACCTGCCTCTCTAACCACACGGCTACCTGTCTCTCTAACCACAAGGCTACCTGCCTCTCTAACCACTAGGCTACCTGCCTCTCTAACGCACTAGGCTACCTGCCTCTCTAAACCACAGGCTACTTGCCTCTCTAACCACAAGGCTACCTGCCTCTCTAACCACAAGGCTACCTACCCTCTCTAACCACAAGGCTACCTGCCTCTCTAACCACTAGGCTACCGGTCCTCTCTACCACTAGCTACCTGCCTCTCTAACCACTAAGGCTACCTGCCTCTCTAACCACTAGGGCTACCTGCCTCTGTATCCACTAGGCTACCTGCCTCTCTAACAACTAGGCTACCTGTCTCTCTAACCACTAGGCTACCTGTCTCTCTAACCACTTAAGGCTACCTGCCTCTCTAACCACAAGGCTACTTGCCTCTCTAACCACAAGGCTACCTGCCTCTCACCACAAGGCGACCTGCCTCTCTAACCACAAGCCTACCTGCCTCTCTAACACAAGGCTACCTGCCTCTCTAACCACTAGGCTACCTGCCTCTCTAACCACTAGGCTACCTGCCTCTCTAAACCACTGAGGCTAACCTGCCTCTCTAACCACTAGCTACCTGCCTCTCTAATCACTAGGCTACTTGCCTCTCTAACCACTAGGCTACCTGCCTCTCTAACCACTAGGCTACCTGCCTCTCTATCCACTAGGTTACCTGCCTCTCTAACCACGAGGCTACCTGTCTCTCTAACCACTAGGCTATCTGTCTCTCTAACCACTAGGCTACCTGCCTCTCTAACACTAGGCTACCTTCCTCTCTAACCACTAGGCTACCTGCCTCTCTAACCACTAGGCTACCTGCCTCTCTAACCACTAGGCTACCGTTCTCTCTAACCACTAGGCTACCTGTCTCTCTCTAACACTAGCTACCTGTCTCTCTAACCACTAGGCTACCTCCTCTCTAACCCACTAGGCTACCTGTCTCTCTACCACTAGGCTACCTGCCTCTCTAACCACAAGTCTACCTGCCTCTCTAACCACTAGGCTACCTGCCTCTCTAACCACTAGGCTACCTGTCTCTCTAACCACTAGGCTACCTGCCTCTCTAACCACAAGGCTACCGGTCTCTCTAACCACTAGGCTACCTGTCTCTCTAACCACTAGGCTACCTACCTCTCTAACCACTAGGCTACCTGCCTCTCTAACCACTAGGCTACCTGCCTCTCTAACCACTAGACTACCTGTCTCTCTAACCACTAGGCTACCTGCCTCTCTAACCACTAGGCTACCTGCCTCTCTAACCACAAGGCTACCTGCCTCTCTAACCACTAGGCTACCTGTCTCTCTAACCACTAGGCTACCTTCCTCTCTAACCACAAGGCTACCTGCCTCTCTAACCACTAGGCTACCTGTCTCACTAACCACTAGGCTACCTGTCTCTCTAACCACTAGGCTACCTTCCTCTCTAACCACAAGGCTGCCTGCCTCTCTAACCACTAAGCTGCTTGTCTCTCTAACCACTAGGCTGCCTGCCTCTCTAACCACAAGGCTACCTGCCTCTCTAACCACTAGACTACCTGCCTCTCTAACCACTAGGCTGCCTGCCTCTCTAACCACTAGGCTGCCTGCCTCTCTAAACCACTAGGCTACCTGCCTCTCTAACCACTAGACTACCTGTCCTCTCTAACCACTAGGCTACCTGCCTCTCTAACCACTAGACTACCTGTCTCTCTAACCACTAGACTACCTGTCTCTCTAACCACTAGGCTACCTGCCTCTCTAACCACTAGACTACCTGTCTCTCTAACCACTAGGCTACCTGTCTCTCTAACCACTAGGCTACCTTCCTCTCTAACCACTAGGCTACCTGCCTCTCTAACCACAAGGCTACCTGCCTCTCTAACCACTAGGCTACCTGTCTCTCTAACCACTAGGCTACCTGTCTCTCTAACCACTAGGCTACCTTCCTCTCTAACCACAAGGCTACATGCCTCTCTAACCACTAGGCTACCTGCCTCTCTAACCACTAGGCTACCTGCCTCTCTAACCACTAGGCTACCTGCCTCTCTAACCACTAGGCTACCTGCCTCTCTAACCACTAGGCTACCTGCCTCTCTAACCACTAGGCTACCTGCCTCTCTAACCACTAGGCTACCTGCCTCTCTAACCACTAGGCTACCTGTCTCTCTAACCACTAGGCTACCTGCCTCTCTAACCACTAGGCTACCTGTCTCTCTAACCACTAGGCTACCTGTCTCTCTAACCACTAGGCTACCTGCCTCTCTAACCACTAGGCTACCTGTCTCTCTAACCACTAGGCTACCTGCCGCCCCATTAATGGCCATGTACTGTACTCGTAAAATCTCCACCTAGCATAGCCAGAAGAGGACTGGCCACCCCTCAGAGCCTGGTTCCTCTCTAGTTAGCCAGAAGAGGACTGGCCACCCCTCAGAGCCTGGTTCCTCTCTAGTTAGCCAGAAGAGGACTGGCCACCCCTCAGAGCCTGGTTCCTCTCTAGTTAGCCAGAAGAGGACTGGCCACCCCCTCAGAGCCTGGTTCCTCTCTAGTTAGCCAGAAGAGGACTGGCCACCCCTCAGAGCCTGTTCCTCTCTAGTTAGCCAGAAGAGGACTGCCAACCCCTCGAGCCTGGTTCCTCTCTAGTTAGCCAGAAGAGGACTGGCCACCCCATAGAGCATGGTTCTTCTCTAGTTAGCCAGAAGAGGACTGGCCACCCCTCAGAGCCTGGTTCCTCTCTATTTAGCCAGAAGAGGACTGGCCACCCCTCAGAGCCTGGTTCCTCTCTAGTTAGCCAGAAGAGGACTGGCCACCCCTCAGAGCCTGGTTCCTCTCTAGGCTACTTCCTAGGTTTTGGCCTTTCTAGGGAGTTGTTCCTAGCCACCGTGCTTCTAACACCTGCATTGCTTGCTGTTTGGGTTTTAGGCTTGGTTTTCTGTACAGCACTTTGAGATATCAGCTGATGTAAAAAAGGGGCATTACAAAAACAAATGCTTTGAGTTACAGTTTACTGTTCCAGCCCTGTAGTTAGAGTTTACTATACTAACCCTGTAGAGACATGCAATTATAGTATACCATACTAACCCAGTAGAGAGAGACAGAGAGAGAGACAGAGAGAGAGATAGAGACAGAGACAGAGACACAGAGAGAGAGAGAGAGAGAGAGAGAGAGAGAGAGAGGGGGGAGACAGAGACAGAGAGAGAGAGGGAGAGAGAGAGACAGGGGGAGAGACAGAGAGAGAGACAGAGACAGAGAGAGAGAGAGAGAGACAGGGGGAGAGACAGAGAGAGAGACAGAGACAGAGAGAGAGACAGAGACAGAGACAGAGAGATATAGATACAGAACAGAGACACAGAGA